>NW_022990873.1:0-157500 GCF_902827175.1 Gymnodraco acuticeps | reverse complement strand
TAACAAAGTTCTAAATCTTTATTTTTGTATTATTTCATGATTCATATCAAACTCCTGTACTTACTTTATTTCTATATTTTCTATATTTCTTTATCATATTTATTTTGTATATTTCTAATCTTTTTTATTTTATTTAAATGGTATACTTCACACCACACATGTAAACATTCATTTATTTTTGAATTTTTGTATTTTTTACATTTTTGGAAAAAAATAGTTTTCCTTTTACATTTTTTTTAAAATATTTTTTTCATTTGAAATGTTTTTTTTAAATCAATTTCTATTTATTGTTCTATTATCAGTTGTTCCAGACAGAGGGTGAAAATAGGTGCTGCCTCTTCAAAGCCTTAACAGGACCAACTGATGAATACTGGAGTTGCTTTTTGTCGGACACCAAACACACAACGTCTGCTTGCCGGAGAGACATAGAAAAGATTTTTGCAGCCCGACATGATAACAGATGATTTATCATGGGGTCTTTAAGGCTCCTGACCCCCAGTGCTTAACCCAAACATCAGGCCAACACAACCCTCCTCATATTTACAGACACAACAACAAGAGCTGCTTGAAATACTCAAAGCCGATTTCAGAGAATCGTCTGTTGGAGTCCGACTCCCCGCTGTTTTCCACTTGACTTAACATGTAGCCGACCGTTCTGAAGAAGATGGAACAGATACCGCTCGTTGGAGATCCTCCAGAGAAACACAGAGTATCTGCTGGGTGGGTGCAGAGCCAATGTAACTTTAAAACGGCTTAACTTAATCTGAATCTAATATTTTGCACTAATGCACATTCTCAAATATTGAAGCGGCTGTTATTTTGTATATATTGATTGTTGTGTTTTTATTTAGGTGTGTCCCACAATCCCGAATACAAAAACAAATGTATATACACATATGTGTGCAAATACGTGTATATATATATATATATACATAATCAAAGACACATTTTTTTTGTTTGCACACATATTTTTATATACATTTGTTTTTATATTCGTGATTGTGGGAAACGGTATTTCGATCTCTCGAAGATTGACAATAAAGTTGACTTTGACTTTTGCATATATCAAAATATAAAACGTATGTATCCTGATCACTTTCTGTTCCTACTACTCTACTTAATTAACAGGATTCTGTTCCTGGAATACATCTGGGTGATTTAGGGCTTAAGAAATCCCCCACTCATGAAGATGATCCAACAGAAACCGCTTTCTATCAACGGCATCCAACTTTAATTGGTCTTATGATCTTTATGATTCTTTTTTTAATTATTTCTATATTTTTTGTATCTGATATGTAATACCTTCTAGTATTTAAGTCTTCCTTAATTGTAATGAGTAGGTTGTGACGTTTTGAGGCATCGTACCTATTTTACCTCCTTATATTTGTATTATTATTAAGTCATTTCCACTTGACGTTAACATGCCGACCGTTCTGAAGAAGATCGAACAGATACCGCTTTGAGGGGTACCAACATTATTTCGGCTGTGTTGCTGTACTTCCTTTTGTATTTATTATTGACACAGTGTGAGTGTTTGTTTGTTTTCTCCTTCGTGTGATTGTACAGTGAAACCTTCCTGCTGATGTAACAACTGTATGCTACTGCACAACCCAATAAACAAACTTTAAAAAACCCACTTGTTCCCTCTGAGCCGTCCTCATTACGCTGTTTCCACCACAAGCATTTCTCCCTGACCCTCGCCGGCTTGCAGTGGATGAAGAGGAGCTTCAATCTTCCTCTTCACAAGGAGGACCAGGCTCAAGTAAATTTCTTACTCGTTTTATTCAAGCAAACATGTAAGTGTTAATGTGAAGAAGTAGTTACTTTTCTTTAGAGACCGATTTTCTGCAGTATACTAAAGTTGTTTATGTTACAAGGCCAAACAGTTCCATATGAAGTGTGGATTTGTTAGTCGAGGACATGGAGGAGATATAGAAGTTTGATAATAATTCAGTTATGAACATTTCATTTGGGGATTTTAGCCTTTGCAGACCATTTACATGCACTAAAACCTATTGAACACACTACAGGAGCGGAAAAAAACATGTGCTCCCTGTAACTTATATCGAAATTGAATATAAAAGTAATTCAAATAGCTTAAACAGTTTTTCTTACGGAGATGTGTTGCCTGTGTGTGTTTGTGTGTGTCTGTGTGTGTGCGTGTGTGCGTGCGTGCGTGCGTGCGTGCGTGCGCACCAGGACCTACTGAAGCCCGGCTGCCCGGGGTTACAGTCTCTCCCTGACTCTCTCTCTATCTTTAAAATGATTAGGTATGTCTTACATTAAATAGAACATTGTCTGTTTCCTTTAAACATCGGTCTGAGGAGATATAGAAGTTTGATAATAATTCAGTGATGAATTGAACATAAAACTCCCTCTGGAGGGAACATGGGGTTTTAGCCTTTGCAGACCATTTCCATGCACTAAAACCTATAGAGCACACTACAGGAGAGGGAAAACCCATGTACTCCCTAAATCAGTGATTCTCAAATGGGGGTACGCGGACCCCTAGGGGTACGTTGGGGTACTGCAAGGGGTACGTGAGATTTGAAAAAAAATAAAAAAAGTGAATAAAAAAAATACCATGCATGATTACAAAAATAATCTTAGTACAATAAGTTAAATAGAAAACACAATTTATATAAAATATTCCTAGAACCACCAAGGGGGTCCTCATATAAACATGTCACATTTGTGTATTGTATTTTATAGTTTTGCATAATATATCTTGTTCATTGGTTTGTTAAACAGATATTACTTCAGTTGAAAAACTCCTTGGAAAAATCTGTTTAAAAAAATGTTATGTTATTTTTTTTCATGCATACAATTTAAATATCCTTATTTTGTTGTAATGCATGCATGAAGGAGTTAATACATCACACACTGAGGGAACATCACTATATTATAATTATTTGTATAGGCTTTTTCGATCAAAAATGTTCGGGGTCGGTCAGGGGGTACTTGGCTGAGAAAATGTTTCAAAGGGGGTACATTACTGAAAAAAGTTTGAGAAGCACTGCCCTAAATGATATCGCAATTGAATATAAAAGCCATTCAAAAAGCTTAAACTGGTTTTCTAGAGAAAACATTATCTTTAAAATTATTAGGTGTGTCTTGCATTAACCTGTTAAGCCCGAGAGACCCCGGTTCCGGGGTCCTCCTGCAATATCTTGCAGAAAACAGTGTCTGAGGGCATGTTCATTTAATAAACTATGAATGTTTTATATCCATGTAACGGAATGAAACTCATCTAACTGATCATTTTCATTTTTTTTTCAAAAAAACCCCCACAATGCTAACGCTGAGCCTCTGAATTAGCAACTAGCGAAAAATGCTAACGGCTGACTGCACCGACATTCACTCACAAAACCTTATTATTTATCTTTGCTGCACATCCAACCCATCGTTTCACATCGTGAGGGGACACAGAATCAATGGGTACCCTCATTATCACTCAATCATACGAACTCTCGGAGATAATAACAAGAACACACATCAAAACATATGGAGCTAGTTAGCTAAAAACGGCAAAATGGCTCACCTGTGTGGTAGTCTGGTCAAAAGTGGTCTTCAATGGCATTAAAACGATAAAAACGATGCTGAAGTTAATCCATAGGTTAATCCAATGTGTCTGTGTCACTTTGAATGATTTATGATAATCCATGAGCAATAAATCTGCTTTTCGGTTTTGAGATGTCAGACCTAGAAACAGCTTCACTCTGGAGCAAAACTGCTTGCACAAAGACGCCATTTTTTTTTAACGAGTGTGTGCGGGACGATTCCCCTTCGATTCTATTGGCTCTGACGGTCAGAAAGAGATGTCACATGTCAACATCGAGCAAGGGGGGCCAGAGATATGGAAAATCCACCCAAATGGCCCCAGAAGAGGTTTTTTTTGCTAAATCTGTCTAAAAAGGTCAAATATCACTTGTTTTGCATCAATCTTGATACAGGGTACTTATTATATGTTGTACTTTGGATTCCTAAAGCTTTTAGTCTACTAACCCATCATCCAAGGTTAGTTTTTTTCACTATAAGTACAACATATTTTTTGGACGGACACTATAATTTACAGTTTTTTACCATGTACAATCTGAATTTTCTTTAAAATAAAACATCTATATTGATTCTGACTTTTCTACATCCAACTCACAGGTTTATCATTACTTTGAGAAAAAAGATTATTAATGTAACCCTTTTAGAAGGGAAGATATGGTCATTTGTTCTGGGAATGTCATTTTTCGAGCCTGAGACCTGAAAAACAGGCTTAGGGCTAAACTGGTTAAAAATTAAAATGGCTGTTTCCTTTAAACATATGGCGGTGTGAGCTACATCACAGCAGCTGGGTGTTAACTACTTCTAGCACAACAGGGTTCAGATACAAACATGTCATTGTGCCATGGAAACATCACCATCTGTGCACACTCTGGTTCTAAGAATAGAACAACTGTACAAAAGCATCACGTGTTGATGACAATGCTGTTGCTAAGAGTGTGGAGAACACCCAACGTTCTCAAACTGATTCACAGCCATGGAACAAGAACGTACACTAAAGCTTTACTACAAGGACAAGTAAAGAGGTATTGATATTTCAGGATAGGGAAGTCGAATTAAACTCAGTGCATCATATCCATCTCCTCATTGTCATTTGATATCAAAGAGGCTCGATTCTGCTTTTTGGGGTTTTCCCTCTCATGCAGTGTATTCTATAGGTTTTAGTGCATGTCAATGCATGTCAATGGTCCTGTCATGTACACAATTCTCAACATTCTGACTTTTTCTCAAAATCCTGACTTTTCCCTCAAAATATCAAAAATCCTGAATTTCTTTCAAAATTCCCAAAAATTCTGACTTTTTCTCAACATTCTGACATTTTTTCAAAATTCTGACTTTTTCCTCAAAAATCTGACTTTTTCTAAAAAGAAAATTACTTTTTCTCAAAATCACAACATTCTGACTTTTTCTCAAAATGTTGACTTTTTCTCAAAATGTAAAAATTCGGACTTTTTCCCCATAATTCGGAATTTTTCTCAAAATACTGACTTTTTCTCAAAATCTCCAAATTCTGACTTTTCCTCAAAATCTCAAAAATGTTAATAATCCCTCCCCCGGCTTGAGCTTCAATCTCAGGATCCATGTATCTGTGATCCTCTCCAGAATGGAAGTCATCACATACAGAGCATCAACTAGTTCCTGAGCAGTGTCCTTCACATGCTGATATCCAAGAGAGGGAGTTACACAGTCACAAGATGGAGGAATAGAAAGCAGTATTCAATGTTTACTTCAGATTAGCTCCACGTCAGAAATGAGCATGCTTGATGTCTCTCTCCATAGAGGCTGAATCATCATGTTAATCACATAGCTATCACATGCCTCAAACAGTCCTGAAGCTCTTCTAGGTAATCACACATCCTGTCATGTTCACAGCTGCAGTTGGGATACCTTTGTTATCACGTTACTCTCATACTGGAAGAGGACCTTCAGTATTTCCCCAACAGCCTGGCAGTGGATTCAGACGCAGATGTTATGTTTTGAAGGTGGTGTGGATGTCACGTTGAAGCAGTGAAGAAGCCTGCTAGGGATCACAGGGGATCAAGGACCCCCCCCCTCCCAACGTTAAAGAAGAACACCTTGCCCTTGACAGCCAGCTTGTGGGAGTCGACTCTCTGCAGATAAATACTGAGATACTTCTGCCTGTTCCTTGTATGTAGAAGGAGTGTTTGTGAGGCGGCGAACATGAAGTCTTTGGTGGATCAGAAGCATAAAGAAGTACATGTTCACTGTGTTTGTGCACAGGCCTGAAGTCTTAGCTTCTCATCCCTCAAGTTGTAAGTTCTTTACTTACTGTGTGTCATAGAATTGACTTGCTGTTGGTTTTAGGCTTCACTGCCACACACAACAACACACACTGTAACATCACTGTTGTCAAATATATAGAGCCAGTAGAAGCATTTTAACAACAATCTACTGGCTGCTAATTCATTTTTCAATACTAAATTATATCACAACAATGCTGTAATATGACAAATGTGCAATATATACATATTTACTCCTAAATATACTGTTTACTACCGTCATCTGGCAGCTACTTCAATACTCTCTACTTACTGGGTGTTTCCCCTCTCTTGTCGTGTGTTCTATAGGTTTTAGTGTGTAAATGTTCTGCAAAGGCTACAATCCCCGTGTTTACTTCCTGAACATAGTGACATCACTGTGTAACACTTGTACTATTATTGGCTAGCACTCCAACACATTGTACAAAATACAAATATGAACCTGAAAATGAGCAGAATAGGTCCCCTTTAAAGTCATTTTTATTATGTTTTTTTATTGTATTATGTCTTAATGCTTGTTTTTGTGACCCACTTCAAAATGTCTTGAATTGTGCAATATAAATACATCTTGCCTTACCTTGCGCTTGTTTACCTTTTTCATTAAATATATTTGCTGCATTCATAGGCCTTATTTTCCAAGTCATGGTTTAACACAAAGTCTGTGATTAATTAAATTAATATTTTGACATTTCTGTGGTTTTGTTTAAGTTTCTTTGGAGTTAACCAACATCCTAAAAACTACAATCTTTCCATAATTATTCAGAGCGCTTTGAGTACCCTAATTTTCACATTTATTACGCGATAGCATGCATATATGCCCACATATATGTGCGGGGTGGCGCAGTGGGCTGTGCGTTTGATCATCAGATCAAGGGGGCGTTGGAGAACTCCAGTTCGAAACCCGCCTCCGCCGCGTCAGGCCGTTGTGTCCTTGGGCAAGACACTTCACCTGAATTTGCTCCTGTGGGTATTGTCCACAGAACATGACCATTTCATGTATGATATGTGTGTAATGTGTATTTGTAAGGAGCGCTTTGAGAGTCATTGAAAAAGCGCTATAATAAATATAAGGATTATTATTATTATATATACTATAACCTTTTTATTAGCAAATCTTCAAGAAACTTTCCAAAGCTAATTAGTTGTATATGATCATATTATTTTTAAGGGAATAGAGCTATAGAGATCACATGCACTGCAGCTTTACACTAATGGTCCCTGTTGAGTCATAGGATCTAAGTTGTTATATTGTTATACTCCGCACTGTACACTCGGAGGCTTACAAAACATAATTAAAGAAATTTAAACCTGACAAGCAGAGAGTGTGTCCGGCTGAATGGAGCTAATTAGAGCTGTGACATGATAATTGGGAAGGATAAGAATAAACACAGCAGGTCATTAAATGTTTAGGGGATACATAACAAGCTGTTTTTATTAAAGCCGACGTGCTGAAAGCGAGCCGTGTTTTTCCGGGCTGTATTAACCTCTGTGTTAATCCTGCCGTAGACATGTGGGTCAAACTTAATGCAGATCCCTGAATGTGCAAGTAATGTAAGAGAACATTAATCAATGTTATACAGCTTCACTGCCAGCTCCTTTGCCATGATTGGGTTAAACTCTAACTAATGATATGTGATATTTTTTTGTTTTAACCAAATGTAAATGATACGTCAAATGTCTTTCTAATTTTACGACTGCCTGCAACATCAAGCAGTGAAAGTGACATAAATAAATTCCTCACAGGGATTGATATCTGTGTCATCTGATCACATCAGCTGGCTCCAGACTTTAATTAAACACAAACCAAATCAATCACATGGACAGTGATGAGTGATTTACATCAGAGCAGTGACACTTAATATTCTGACAGCCTCATAACAACTCTTAGATGATATATTTCAGATAAAGTTCTCCCTAACAGCTCATCCAAACTTTATATGAAGCTTAGCAAGGTAATCTGACATTTGGTAAAAGTAAAGTAAGGTATTTTAAGAGGTGATTGTGGTATGATTCATAATTTCAGCACTTCCTGTTCCCTTGTCAACGGTTTTCTGAATGTGTTTTTGGTTATAAGCCTGAAATAAGGTCTGTTGCTAACAAGTGTCTAAATGAGACGACTAAACGTCATCACGCCTAACATTAGCCACAGTAGTTCCTTTATAGCCCAACATTAGCCACCTTTAGCTTAGCGGTGTTGACGTGAAGTCATGTGACCATGCTGTAGTTCCTTTATAGCCCAACATTAGCCTCTTTTAGCTTAGCGGTGGTGACGTGAAGTCATGTGACCGTGCTGTAGTTCCTTTATAGCCCAACATTAGCTGCCTTTAGCTTAGCGGTGGTGACGTGAAGTCATGTGACCGTACTGTAGTTCCTTTATAGCCCAACATTAGCCACCTTTAGCTTAGCGGTGTTGACGTGAAGTCATGTGACCGTGCTGTAGTTACTCTATAGCCCAACATTAGCCTCCTTTAGCTTAGCGGTGTTGACGTGAAGTCATGTGACCGTGCTGTAGTTCCTCTATAGCCCAACATTATGTTTTTATGTTTCATGTGGAACCTACTTGAGCAGGTCTCCCTTGAAAAAGAGATCAATGATCTCAATGGGATACACCTGGGTAAATAAAGGTTTGAAAAATGTGAATGAAAAAATTAAAACAAAACTTCTAACAAGGCCAAACAAAAATAGAAATGTTAACAATAGTCCCACCGGCCTGTTATAAGTTGGTATCTAATTTTCTTCCACAATAAACACTTAAATGCCAGTTGCAAAAACAAAGAAAGAGACATTCAAAGTGGCTGTTTTAGTGACAGCTTCAAATGAAACATGCATATAAATGGCTGCTTTCCTCCACTCGGAAAACACAATAAAATGACTTTAATCTAAAAGCACACTTAAGAATACCTCAGTGTTTGGCTTGATGACTGCTTTTGTTTTAAACCTCAGGTTGACAATCTTGTTAACCAGTTTAGCCCCAAGCCTGTTTTTCAGGTCTCAGGCTCGAAAATGACATTCCCAGAACAAATGACCATATCTTCCCTTCTAAAAGGGTTACATTAATAATCTTTTTTCTCAAAGTAATGATAAATCTGTGAGTTGGATGTAGAAAAGTCAGAATCAATATAGATGTTTTATTTTAAAGAAAATTCAGATTGGACATGGTAAAAAACTAGGGATGCACGATAATTATCGATCCGATATTAGGAATTATGACGTCATCCCGATAAACCCGATACCAGTATTAATAGCCCCGATAATATACAATATATTTTTTGGGTAAAAAAAAGAAAAAAATACTGCGGTGTGGGTGGATTGGGATGAGGGGCGCTTGTTTTTCACTCGGCTCCTCCCGT
This sequence comes from Gymnodraco acuticeps, assembly GCF_902827175.1. Taxonomy (NCBI): domain Eukaryota; kingdom Metazoa; phylum Chordata; class Actinopteri; order Perciformes; family Bathydraconidae; genus Gymnodraco; species Gymnodraco acuticeps. Next base: position 148,316 of record NW_022990873.1, on the reverse strand, counting down.
TTTGCCAGTACTGTGGTATTAGTGGTTTAGAGTTCTTCACAAATCCAGCGCTCCCTAACTCATGCCTGGCTGTGACGTAAATGGTGTGCGGCCGTGAAGCCAGGACAGTAAACAAACATGTCGTCGGTGGTATGGGCGTTGGAGCTATGTGCAACTCAAGGCATATGCTCGAACCGGAGCTGCCTGGACGCTGCAATCATGTTGCGCACTATCCGTGCTGAGTGTGCTGACTTTTCGTACAATGTCCCACTGTCTGGCTTCCTGCATAAAGACAAGTGCTCGGCGCAGTTGTGGCGAAATGTCGCTCCTCTGTTTTCATTTAAACAGCTCCATATCCGTTAGCGCAGCTAGCTAGCACCAGATGCTAACAACAACAATGCACGTAAGGTCTCTCTCTCGCTCGCTCGGGCCACACATATACACACACACACACACACACACACACACCCTCCCGGTCCTCCAGATGGCCAGTCGGTGCCTGCCGGTGAGCGTGGAAGTGTGGTCTGCCACAAGCGGGCGACAGGAGCGGGGCTGTCAGCATCAGCTTGTAGATGGTATTTTAAACTCGATGCGCTCTGAAACTACGGGGCGGCCGAGGACAAAAAATACACATGCGTTAATCGCGTTAAAATAATTAGTGGCGTAACATTTTTTTTATTATCGGTTATCGGTATCGGTCTTGAGAAGCAGGAAGTTATCGGTATCGGTTTCAAAAAACCAATATCGTGCATCCCTAATGACAACATTAGTGTATGTTGTCTGGTACTCACGTCTCATGTCCCTGAAGTAGATAGTCTGTCTGTTGGGGTTGAGCAGCTGGATAACGGAGTCGTCGTTGTTCTTCACCCGACAGCTGATGATGGCCATCTCGCCCTCCACCACCGACACATTGTCCGTCACCAGGTTCTGACTCACCACTGAATAGAATAAGACAAGAGGATGGAGATCAACACAGGTGTGTGAGAGAATAAAGGAAAGCAAAGGCACTTTAAGAAGGTGCAACATAAAAGAGAAGATCGATAGAGGAATGGATACTGAAATGGTACACACACAAGGAATCAATGAGGAAGACAGGTGAGGAAAGAGTGGACAAAGCAAGTAAAAGTCCTACGAAAAGTGTATTGTATTGCAATGTATTCCCGAGTAATATAAATATATGAACAGTGTACACTTCATATTTAGTTTTGTAGGAAGAAAAGATTATTAGATTTAAAATACAAGGAATGTTTGGTTTGCATTGGGCAAAGGTGCACAATATGACCAGGAATCTGATCTGAAAGGTTTGTTTTTTTACATCATCTTGGCTTTAATGAAAATCCTTGTAGCCTACATACTGATTGCCTAGTTTGTCCTGAAAAGAAAGATGTATTTTGCCTGAATATGCCTTTCACGGTTGAGGTTATACAAGCATTATTACGCAAGAAGCCCAAGTGAACCAAACACATACAAAAAGAGATAAATAATAACTTCTACAGTTTCTTTTATTTCATTGATTCGGTGCAATATAATATATAATGAATGGAAGCAGCTGGCGGATCAGCTCTATTAAAAGCGTGTCCATCAGAATAAACAGAAATAAACAAGAGGAATCGGTCACGGCCGTCTTCGGTCCTCAGCTGCCGCCAGATTGCTCCACTTCCTTGTTTCACAAACAATATCTCGCCGGCTGAAGAAGGAAAAATGGATTCTCTCTAGCTGTATTCTACTCTGATTTGAAAAACTACAGTAATAACATCTCAGACTTTGCTTTGGGGTTGCAGACATTGTTGTGGTTGGTGGTAAACCTTGAGTGGTTTATTAGAAATGATCGCTTCACAGGGGAGAGGGTACTTATATCGGCCCCCAGCATCATATTTTCTTCGGGAGATACACACTAGCTGTAGGCTACGTGGACACAGACCTATTTGCTTTTTGTTGGCATGTCATATTTTTGGATGCATCTTGCAGTATTGTTTTGGACACTTGGTGGAAATGATTGCACAGGGGTGGAAAAATAAGGGCATAGGTGACAGCTATTACGAGACCTACAGACAAAACAACACTGACTTGCAGAACTTATATAACCTCGTAATGTAAAACCACTTAATGACCCTCAAACTATACAGGATATAACGACTGGATAACCCAAAGCTAGCTGTGTTTGAACGACACCCAGGAAAAAGCACACTGGAGAATGTCAAACTTGCCATTTCAAAAACTGTATAAGTAGAGGTGTGTTCAAATGCTACTATTCTGACCAGCAGCTTGTCCACATCTCACCAAAAACACACTAAGCAGCAACAATATCTCTCACTGGTAGTAGCCAATCAGAAATGAGAAAGCACAGACCTCCACCAAGGCCGAATTTTGCCATAATCGTACGAACAATGGCACGTTTTACATAAAGTCTTGAGCTGTCTTGATCAGACAAAAGAGTGTTAGGTATGTGAGCCAGCTGTTCATAGATGTTATCAAGCTACCGAAGGCAAGAGAAGACAACTTATAAAACATCTATCTGCTCCAAAGGACACAATGTAATACATTATCCAGGATGAAAGGACAAAAGTGTGCCTGGCTCCCCACATATGTCGAATTGGGGAATTTTGAGGTGGATACTGGGTTATCTAACAGCAGCATTGAAAAGCTAGTTCTGGTATTTGAAGGTACATTTTGTCTCTAATAGCCGATGCAGCTTTTGATTAGTTTTTAATTGGACCAGTGTCAAACCTAATAATATATCCCAGTTATCATTAAATATTAAGGTCGGAAAGGTTCCAGTCAACTACTTTTTTCACTTAATTTGAGATAAAAGTTAAGAAACGTGAAGTGTGAACTGCTAATGTTTAGAGTACATTAGATAACAACAAGATGCTTTGGCTGAGGCTGAGAGAAAATGCACAAATGACGTCCCTGTTATACTTCCCTCCTACATAGTTACGAAAATAGCATCACAAATACATTCTTCTCAAAGAGGTTAAAGGACCGGCACGGAGGGGGGGGGGGGGTAAGAAAAGAAAACGCAGGAAACATCGACTCTTAATTTGCATTCCTCAGTTGTCAAGCACCTAAATATCCCTGCCATTTAGGAGACAAGGAGGATGAGGGGGGGGGGGAGAGGAAGAGCATCGTGAGATCTGACAGATAAGGAGAGACAGCTTAACAAACCAGATTCAAATGAGCATCCCTGGGTGGCGAAATAAATGAACCTGGTATTTAATATTCAAGCCTCGTTGAGAGGTGGGCGGCAGGGTGGGCATCTGGTTATGATAATACGCTAACATACTACAAAATGCATTTCAAGGCAGCGGCTGAAGGTTACAAGCTGGGTGCTAAGTTGTGTTTGGAGGAAGTACCAAGGACTTCAAACGCCCTGTCAGAGGCTTAATTGTTCACGTTGTGCGAAATAAACAACTCTGACACGCTGGAAGATGGTCCGGGGAGCGGGGGGGCTTCACGCTAATTAATGGCCAACAACAACCATGTGCCACGGACACCTAGGACACTGTCAAAGTGCTAAAGAAAAAGCACTTCTGACACCAGGGTGGGCGAACGCTGTTTGAAGCTTTTTTTAAACATTGCAAACAGTATTTTTTGCAACAAAGGTCTTAATGTGTGTGAGTGCCCGGTGGAAATCAAAGGGATTTCAATGGGAGCTTGTTCCTGGAAAGTGCGTTTTATTGGTCAACCTTTACTTATTCTGTCTATTGAATAAGACTAAATGGGGAACCAAACAAAGATTGTTTTGCATTTAAAGACCATAAAGTGGTTTTACGTGTTGAAGTCTATTTACTATATTTGTTATTTTTTATGGGAGATTATTAAAAAGGCCCTTTAATGCTTTTTTGGGTGTTCACTCTCCTGTTGTGTGTTCTATATGTTTTAGTGCATGCACATGGTCTGCAACGGCTATTGAATAAAGGCTATTATATATAATATTGTTTCCTGCCATCCATTGGTTTCAACACATTTGTATTATAATTATGTATATTATTGAAAGATGTCTAAATGTTTTGTTATAAAAAAACTGCAGACTTAATTAAACATTGCATTTAATCTTTAGTTACAGTTTGGCTGTTGCTCAATTACTGGTAATTGTGATAAGGCTGACAATTATGAAGGGGCACATTAACATAACAATTACTTCTGATTGATTCTGCTGTTTAAGGTCATTATTAATACTTATGCAGCCATAACTGGGTCAGGCGATTCCTTTTATTAAAAGTTAAGTATATATAGCTTTTAGAGAAGCAACCATTTTGAAGGTGCAAACATTTGTCAAAGGAAAGCTAATAAAGGCGTGTTGTAAGAAGGAGTAAATCTATTCTTATTTAAAGGTTAACCATATATACGTTTCTGACATCTAATGGCACAGAATGTCTTGAATATCAAGTGCTTCTTTATTTGTCATCCTATCTTCTGGTAACACCTGCATTAGGACTTTGTAAAATACAAGCTGAAGCTGTGTTTCAAATACGTCTGTCTTTACTTCGTCAGAACCATTGAGGGCTTTCTGGAAGCTTCTTATAAACCGTTTTTATGACGAGAGACAGCTCATGAAATGTGTGTTTGGAGCATCAGGTTTACAGAGTGAGGGGCAGGAGGACAGCTCTAACAATACACTGCCTTCAAACAAAACCCCTCTCACTGAGACACGCTCACTTACAGCTGACAGTCCTGCACGCAGCGTGACAACAGCACATAAATCACTGAAATAGACATTAGGATAATAACACATCAGAGATGGTGGGAGTAATATATAATTGCTAGTCTGAGCTGCGCTTAATGCATTTGCTCTAAATGTTTAAATCTACCACTTCATTTGCATGTTCAGAATGGGAAGATTGCAGTATTGTTCTCCTGGTCTTTGTTCCCGGTGAGAAAGCCTTAAGGCTGTCCTCTGCGTCTCTGCTTCATCCCTCCACTTAAAGGGGACATATCATGCTACATTTGAACAATATATTGTAGGGCCATACCTATATAAAGTATATAAATATCACACAAAAGTCACTGTCACCGGAAAATATAAGGAGAACTGCAGACGGATTAGAAAGGTAGAATATCCAACGTACAGTATGTCATTGACAAACCAATAAAGAGTGCCATCAAAACATGTGGAGGTAAATGTCTAATCCATCATCTCTTAGAAGCTTTAACGTTCACAACTTTCCAATATCCCGGTCAAGAAGGTGGGAGTATTAGGATTATCATCTGCATCAATCTAGACCAGAAAACTACTCTTGGCAGTTACCCAAAATGGTCAAGAAAACCCCAAAAATCTCAGCTTTATCGGCATCCTTTTCCTAGAAGTCCTAAGTAATAAGTTCATTATCACGTCGTACTAAGATAACATTACATTAACATGTCGCTTTTATCCAAAGCGACTAACATACTTATTACTGTGGACAATCCTCCCAGGAACAGTTTGGGACACAACGACATGCTGACTGCAGTGGGACTCGAACTTGCTATCCCCTGATTCGAAGTCCAGCACACTACCCACTGAGCCACAGCATGAATATGAAACCGATAGTGAAAAAAAAGGTAATACACAAGTCAAAGGACGATATACTTCGGAAAACTATCAAAATGTAGTAAACAATATATGATCAAATACAAATACAAAAGTAAAACCAGGGGAAACTAAAAAGTGAAGCACACAACTGGGACCGGGGATTATAAAATTAGCCATATTATGGGAAGGAATTATGTATTATGCATATCACATGGTTACAATTAGCATTTATTTGAGGTAACTTTCCAATAATACTGACAGATTGCCAACTTTACAATCCCCGAACGTCAACATGTGCTTACTCCATGACGAGCTTAAGTAATAGCGATTAGGAAAAAGTCAATTTTTTGGACAATTAAACCACAACCCCAGTTTCTTTAAACAACTCCTGTGTCCTTGTTGCCTCACTAGTCGGTCCCTGACAGCATACGTTGACAAATACAAATAAATAAGGTCAAATTGTCACAGAGTATTTTTTTCCAGTTAGTCAGTGTTGTACACTTCTGGTATTTCCGACTGTTTGCAACGGCCAGTGGCACATTTGGCCCATGGCGGTGAAAAGGAGGCTAGACTTCAGCCGTTGGCCATACATGTCAAAAAGTCTAAACTAGATTAAAGTTGTCAGACGATGACACTCCACACCGCGGCACACAAAGCTAGCCCGAGGCCCGATTTCCCTAACGATGCATCGGAAGAAACGACACCCCTTCCCACCATGTCCCCTTTTCCTCTCCTAACAGCAGCATTTGATTCCATAAGAAATGGTAAGTTGGAACAAACAGATGGCCGCCATGACAGTGAGGAAGGCTTTCATCAGAAAATCAAACCTCCTGTCAGACTGTCATTCACTTGATTTGTATATTGTAGGAAATAACACAGAATTCGAGGATAAAGGCGTTGCTGGAAATATTAAATATGAATCCAATCAGAATATCAATGTATCTTTTGTATGTATTACAGCTCTCCCTGTGGTGCTATTAGCAGTAACAGCACATGTTGTATTCGCTCTGGTGCATTTATTCACACCATGTCTCAATCAGACGCATGATGCAACGTATAGCAATCTTACACACTATGGGACATTTCTTGATTTCAATACTTAACATTCATGTGCCATTCTCTCGCTGCTCTGCTTGCGACAACTAATCCACACATATTCATTTGACATTTCGAGGAACATGTGTCTCTGAGTGCATGCTTATTGAGCAGCGTACAATCATTTTCTCCTTTTGTGTTAGTGTGGCCCCTGCTGATAAAATAACTAACCTTTGTGTGATAGGCCAGAACGCCTGTGTGTGAATATGTGTGTTTTGCCAGAGTCTGATTGCAGTACTGTCTGATTGGAGGCTTTATAGATGTGTGTGAGGACGTCTGATTGTGTGTCTCTGTGCTGACGGCTAGGAGTGGATTTCTGAGTAATCTTTCTGAACAAGTGTATGAAGACAGCCTTATTACATATCTGGGGATTCTTTACCATAATAATGGATGCAATGTAATAACGCAGTTCATTTCAGTTTGTTGGCGGTAGACACTTCAGATAACCCAAATGTATGCACAAGCACTTAACACGTGATTATGTAAATGAATAAAGATTTCAGAAAGCAAAAGTCAAGGACTGCTATATGAAAGGAAGCAGCTAGAAACACCATACGCATCAGTATGAAACAGTTTTGGACCCCAACCTCGATATCTGTAGCACTTTGCGTTACGGAGTTATATTAAGTTCATTAATGGAAGTCTTGTTATCAACCCTAAACCTCTAACCCTTTTATAATGGTAGTCAGTGACAGCTATATGAAAGGAAGCAGCGAGAAACACCAGACTTCCTACAGATAAGCAGTTTGGGGGGGGGGGTATTTTGGACACTAACTTTTATACCTGTAGCATTTTGCATTCCTTTATCATTCCTATAAAGGTAGTCAACGGCAGCTACATCAAAGGAAGAAGCTAGAGCCGTGAAACTTGGTAAAACAAGGCAGGTCGAGGAGACGATCAAAGACAACAAATGTCATTTTGCCACCACCAATCGTTCAGAAGTTATATTAGGATAAATACTTTTTTCTGGTAATCACGCCTATCGGCATCCCGATTGCTTTTTCAATGGGAGTCAATGACAGCTATATGAAAGGAAGCATCTACAAACACCAAACTTGCTACACATAAGCAGTTTGGGGAGATTATTTGGGACACCAACTTTCATGCTGGTAACACTATGCATTCCCAAGTTACATCGAAACAATTTTTGCTATAATAGAAGTCCTTTTTCAATGGGAGTCAATGACAGCTATATGAAAGGAAGCATCTACAAACACCAAACTTGCTACACATAAGCGGTTTGGGGAGATTATTTGGGACACCAACTTTCATACTTTTACCACTGTGCATTCCCAAGTTACATCGAAACAATTTTTGCTATAATAGAAGTCCTTTTTCAATGGGAGTCAATGACAGCTATATGTAAGGAAGCTTCTAAAAACACCAAACTTGCTACACATAAGCGGTTTGGGGAGATGATTTGGGACACCAACTTTCATGCTGGTAACACTATGCATTCCCAAGTTACATCGAAACTATTTTTGCTATAATAGAAGTCCTTTTTCAATGGGAGTCAATGACAGCTATATGAAAGGAAGCATCTACAAACACCAAACTTGCTACACATAAGCAGTTTGGGGAGATTATTTGGGACACCAACTTTCATGCTGGTAACACTATGCATTCCCAAGTTACATCGAAACTATTTTTGCTATAATAGAAGTCCTTTTTCAATGGGAGTCAATGACAGCTATATGAAAGGAAGCTTCTAAAAATACCAAACTTGCTACACATAAGCGGTTTGGGGAGATTATTTGGGACACCAACTTTCATGCTGGTAACACTATGCATTCCCAAGTTACATCGAAACTATTTTTGCTATAATAGAAGTCCTTTTTCAATGGGAGTCAATGACAGCTATATGAAAGGAAGCTTCTAAAAATACCAAACTTGCTACACATAAGCAGACAAGAGAGACTATTTTGGAGACTAACTTTCATACTTTTACCACTGTGCATTCCCAAGTTACACCGAACCCATTTGAGCTATAATGGAAGTGAATGACAGCTACTGTATATCAGAGAAAGAAGCTTAAGGCACAACATTTGGATTACATCACAATCACATTCATCAAATATCATTCTGGAGTGATGTGAGGTTATTCCTTTTTTTCTTGTTTTCAACCTTATACCTAACCCTGACCCAAGTTCTGTATTTAAAATGTTCTTTAATGCATGAGATGCCTATCATTTCAACCACAATCTCTCCACAGAACAACCCTTCACTGCAGCCTCTCGCCGTGTTAGCACAGCCGACTGACAGCTGGAGGCAGAAGAGAAAAGGTCAAGATCCTTGTATGGCCTGACCACTTAAAACAGTACAATCCCTCATGGTGAGGATTTAAAGGAGGCGCTTTGGTTCATCTGTGTTTAGAGAAGGGAAGCTCAGACATATGACGGACAGAATTTATGAAAGATGATCCCATTGGTCCACAATTTGTCCCTCATTGTGTGTCTAGTAGACATTCAGTGCCCTTTATTAATATATACTGCAGCAACAAAGCATGCTAGTACTGTACAACCTATTACTCAAAATCAGATAAGATAAATGGGTGTGTAATTTCTAAGAGAAAAGGTCATGTTTTATGTGTTGCTAATAAAAAAGGGAAGATATTGCAGCCTACAGGGCCTGTATGTTTGCCCTGCACATAACATTAACAACTGAAGGCATCAAAACAGCATTTTATCTATTTTCCATTATTTTTACTTGTTAAAGATTTATACCTTGGAACTACAGAGTTGCTCACACATTTGTTTTGTTCCATTATTGATATTTTGTGTACCTTTTAATGCGTTTAGCAGTTTTACAGAGCAGTTTTATAGAGCCCTGGTGGGTGGCACATTACAATGCATCATGACTGCTTAGCATTTTGTCATTAACTGAAAATCAACAGCTGCCGTTTTTAAAATTCATAATCCTGAGTGAATTAATCCTACCAACAATGGAGCCATTACAGAGGTGATTGAATATGTTCACACTGGCATGGCCTTGAAGTTTTTTAAGGGTTTGTTGTCGACTGGAACATTATGTTTTGCTCAGACCTCAGTGGTCATCAGTTTTCATAGTGATACCAATACAGTATTATGTCATTTAACATATTTTTTAAATGAGATAAACAATGTTTTTTCAAAGATGATATGAACACATTTCAGTTCATGAATACTGTTATGTTCTAACCCTTTTCTCCCTATGGCTACTGTGACTCACACTCCAACACGAAGGAATTGAGACTTCAAGGGAATACCAAATGCTGCTATGACGCACCTTCAGAGAATAAGTTACACATCAGCCAATAGAAGTCTTACATCTACCAATGTTTGTTGCTGTAAAGTTGTAATGAAGAGCCTTTCCACTGTGACTTTGCATTATTCAGCCCGGTAATGCATAATAGACCAAAGCTAAAGCTGGTGATAGCAGAAAACCTCCTTTGAGATTCCTTCAAATGTAAGATAAAGCATCTGAGGGAATGTCTAATAAATTGCCTTGCTTTTAAAGTGTCACAGAAACACTCAGAGCACAGAGACTCAGGCGGGTCACCGATACTGCTGGTATATTTATATATACAACTGTGAAAACACACTCTAGTGTATCTAGTAGTCACTACAAATGTTTTTTAACTGGTTATGAAATAGTCTCCATCCAATACTGACAACTAGAGGAAGACTTCCATTCTAGCACCGGGGGTCACGGAGCAAAGCTTTCTTTGATAATGGGCATGAAGACAGACATGAATTAGGCAAACAACAATGGTTGATTAGATGATGGCACCAAACAAAAGGTTGCGGGATAGACCAAATTATTGAAAATCATTCTATTAATAATTATAATTAATATAATGGAACTGCATCCAATATTTGTAGCGATATTGACAGCCCAAATTCCTACAAGTATTGTGGCTTTAGATTAGATTACTTTGCATTATGTAACATTACGTGGTGCAGTAATGAACTGTTTTTGTTTGCCGGGCCATGAATTAGCTTCTCCATTGTCCTGGTTCCCTCAAGAAAAAGCCAATGGGATTTTTTACACCATATTTAGCAAACATTTATAATTATGTTGTGTTCAGCAGGACAATCTCCACATGTTAACAGTACTTTATGATTTTGTAAGTAAAAAGCTAATGTTAAATGTCACAATACTTCACGTCACCACTGCTAAGTTAAAGGCGGCTAATGTTGGGCTATAAAGGAACTACAGCACGGTCACATAACTTCACGTCACCACCGCTAAGCTAAAGGAGGCTAATGTTGGGCTATAAAGGAACTACAGCACGGTCACATGACTTCACCACCGCTAAGCTAAAGGTGGCTAATGTTGGGCTATAAAGGAAGCACGTCACATGATTTCACATCACCACCGCTAAGCTAAAGGAGTCTAATGTTGGGCTATAAAGGAGCTACAGCACGGTCACATGACTTCACGTCACCACCGCTAAGCTAAAGGCGGCTAATGTTGGGCTATAAAGGAACTACAGCACGGTCACATGACTTCACGTCACCACCGCTAAGCTAAAGGTGGCTAATGTTGGGCTATAAAGGAACTACCACACGGTCACATGACTTCACGTCACCACCGCTAAGCTAAAGGCGGCTAATGTTGGGCTATAAAGGAACTACCACACGGTCACATGACTTCACGTCACCACCGCTAAGCTAAAGGCGGCTAATGTTGGGCTATAAAGGAACTACAGCACGGTCACATGACTTCACGTCACCACCGCTAAGCTAAAGGTGGCTAATGTTGGGCTATAAAGGAGCTACAGCACGGTCACATGACTTCACGTCACCACCGCTAAACTAAAGGCAGCTAATGTTGTACTATAAAGGAACTACAGCACGGTCACATGACTTCACGTCACCACCGCTAAGCTAAAGGCGGCTAATGTTGGACTATAAAGGAACTACAGCACGGTCACATGACTTCACGTCACCACCGCTAAGTTAAAGGAGGCTAATGTTGGGCTATAAATGAACTACAGCACGGTCACATGACTTCACGTCACCACCGCTAAGCTAAAGGAGGCTAATGTTGGGCTATAAAAGAACAACAGCACGGTCACATGACTTAAAGTCACCACCGCTAAGCTAAAGGCGGCTAAATGCTGACTCGATTCTGGGTTTTAGGACTCATTCCTGCACCACTCTATAGAAGCATCAGCAATGACACTAAACTACTCTATTCCAATAACCCCACCTCCACCACTCACACACTCTGCGCCTATCCCACTGATGCTGGTGGATTTGTGGCACATTATGTAAGACCGGGGTGTGAAGAGCTTTATGTGGTGTTACAGCTTTATGCTTGCAGCGAGCATGTAAGTGGCTTTTGTGCTAGCGCCGCTGCTGTATGCTGCACAAAACGCCTTTATCTCTCGCTGAGCGTAATGAGTGCAAAGCAAATCTCAACAATGCCAGTAAACACAAAAGGATGAAGGTTTTACAGCTTTGTGAAGTGTATTCCAATGTGTAGTGTTTATAATAATATAACATGGAAATAAAAACGCCAGCATTTGTACTTCTTTAACCTTTTTTTTAAAATAATGTGCACCCGGTTGTATCATATGTTGATCGACGTAATGCTGTGTTTGTTCAGTTTTAGAGTAATTATTGATACATATGCAACAGCTGTTGATTTGAGAGTGTTGTTGCAAACATGTTAATACATGAATGCTGAGTGAAGAATTGAACACGTAATTATAGAAATATATGAGGTAATGTCAAAATAAGAGCTGCCATAAATTAGGGGTGTCAGATTCTGTATGGGAGGGGTTCATTTGAGTTGTTCTAACCCTAGTGTGTGCACTCTGTCATTTTAAGTCAGCATATGGTATCTGAAAGCGGCCAATAAGAGCAGTTAACATTTGACAATTACAACAAATCAGAACTATATTGATTCAACCACACAATTTAAAAATATTCTACTTCAATCTGTATTTTGAGCATCCCTGTTCTTAATCTTTGTTATGACTTTTTTTGACGGTTTGTTCCTCACAACTTTAAATGAGAAAGTAACACCTGACTCATAAAATACACGGAGTCAATTACAGATGTGGGTGGTAATTCAAAGGCTTGGAAATAATATATATATAATTTGCTCAGTAGATTTTTATAAGAAATTGCTACTTTTACTTAGAAAATATTGCTTTAAAATAATACGTCTGTGCTCATCCATTGGGATCCAGGAATATTTACAAAAACCTCACAAAAACAAGACGGGTATATTTAAAGACACCCTATTATTTTTGGGGGGGTTTTCCCTTTCCTGTAGAATAGAATCATTTAATGTCATTATACATGTGCAATGAGATAAATGAATGCTTCTCCCTTTCAAAAGGTGCCATCAAAACAAAAAACATCACAATATAAGACAACAAATACACGCAGCATACACACTTAGGAATAAGGAATAAAGGAATATGGAATAAAGTGCAGTAATTATTTCCAGGGGTATAAAAATAAAATCTATAATGTAATAAATAGATATATATGTATATATGTACAGAGTCACATTTATTTCACATGCAGGATGATTAAGGGTGCATTCACACCTAATAGTCCGCTCTCTGCTGCGCACCAGACCACAGTTTGTTACATGGTTTCATTCTTCAGAAGGTTCGGTTTGCGTTCACACGGCAAAACTCAAACGGACTATAAACTTTAAACACAAGTCATGTGCACGGAAATGCAGTTCAACCATTGGTCAGACATTAAGGGGGTAAAAATGCAAATCCCGGCTATTTCTACCGGAGCCTCCGCCATGGAGCATCGGTTATTTTCATGCTGCTGTTAGTCTGGAGATCAACAGACTCTAGCGGCCCGCGCACATGATTATATAATCAGACAACGTCCGTTAAAAAACATTATAACATAATGAGAGATGTTCTGCAGTAAGGAGGGCGTTTCACCGACGACAGTGTTCTTACTTTTATGTATAGCTGACGGATAATTTTTACTTTTCACGACACTGTTCAGCACTTCATTCTGCTTCACTCTTTAACTAAACAACCGCGGATGTCTTGAAAGACTCTTTCGCTAAAGATTTTGAAGACATCCGCGTTCTTGTGACACGTAAATACTACGCTTCCTATGTTTTGGTGCGGACTGCGTTCACACCATGAACCGCTCCAGAGTTCACTAGCAAGCGCTCCGAGACCACCTATTTTAGCGGACCAGAGTCCGGTTGTTTAGTTCACTTCAGAGGTCTCGGACTGCGTTCACACGGAGCCAAACGAACCGCACCAAGCGGCTAAACGCACCAGGGTTCGATTCAACCGGACTATACAAGGCAGGTGTGAACGCACCCTAAGAGGTATGACGTTCAGGTGTTAAGAGCAATGATGGCTCTTGGGAAAAAACTGTCTTTGAGTCTGTTTGTTCTGGATGTGATACACCTGTAGCGCCTGCCGGAGGGCAGCAGGTTGAACAGATGAAAGCCGGGGTGTGAGCTGTCCTTAACAATGTTTTTGGCTCTACTGAGGCAGCGGGGGGTGTACATGTCCATCAGGGAGGGGAGGGGGCAGCCGATGATCCTCTGAGCTGCTTTTACAACTCTCTGGAGCCTCATCCTGTCGGCCTCAGTGCAGCTGGCGTACCACACTGTGATGCAGTATGTTAAGTAGGCTCTCGATGGTAAAATGTGTCTGTAGTTTGTCTCATTGGTTTTAGTGAATGTAAAGGGTCTGCAAAGGCTACAATCCCTGTGTTCCCTACGGAGGGAGTTTCTCTCCCAGAACTCCCCCCTGAAACGCCTCCATTGGACTCCTTTGTTTGCTTTCCAAATAAATTAACATCACTATGTAACACTCGCACTCCTATTGGCTAGCGCTCCAACACATTGTACGTGATAGGCTAAGGGGCGGGACATCTCTAAGCGGTCGACCAACAAATCACAACATAGCCAGCCAGCTAACCAATCAGAGCAGACTGGGCTCTGGTTTCAGACAAAACGTAAATTAAATGATGAAGTAATACACAGCCGCTTTTAGTCATGATAAAACAATGTTATCAGCTAAGCACTGATTCTTTGTTTTCACTGTAAAGTGGGCGGGGCCTCATCTATAGCTGCAATGCTACAAACCGGTCCTGTACACACATGGAAATATAAGGATTCACATAGAGTTCAGCTACCAGACTTAATCAAGTGAATTATAGGAGGATAATATCTGTCTCTATAGTAGTCTAGCAATGTCTATATTCATCAGTGCAGCTGTAATGTTTCAGAATGTCTTTAACCGGGAGAATAATCATATTGCTTTAACCCTGCAGGGGTTCATATCAGCGTGATGATGACTCGGCCTCATCGAGCTGCTTTGCCTGTCAGGATGCGTAACGTCCTCCACTTTTCTCCCACAATGCACTTACATCACTTTACATTTGATTTCCTGTAAGATCTAAAGCAGCACGCTTTCCTCCACCTGTTCTGCACTCGGCTCAGAGGAGGCAGAGGGGGGGTGATGGAGATTCAAATAAGAATCTGAGAAGTAAACAGAGGCGAGGAGAGGATGCTGGTTGGTGTCGCTAATGACGAGGAAAATGGAGGGTAATTTGGGAGCCATGGCTGGATGGAGAGAGAGGGTGTGAAGAGTGGAGAACACTTGAGTGGCGGGGAGATGCTTAGTGTGTGTGTGTGTGTGTTAGTGTGTGTGTGTGTGTGTGTGTGTTAGTGTGTGTGTGTGTGTGTGTGTGTGTGTGTGTGCGTGCGTGTGCGTGTGTGTGTGTGTGTGTGTGTGATCCTGCTATGCTCAAGTCACATGTGCATTGACATAGTTATATTACACAATGGCGGTACATGCCTTCACGTTGTGAGTCAAACGAGGTTATCCATGACATAAGTGTGTGTGTGTGTGTGTGTGTGTGTGTGTGAGTGTGAGCATGAGTGTGTGTGTGAAGGGGGTGGCAGCCAAGTGATTAATGCGTCAGAGAGGCAGCTGTGGTCTGGGCTCACTCTTTTGGAAATATCTTTCAGGGGGAGAAAGGGGGAGGAGGCGATCTACATCTCTTGCCAGGTAAACAAAAGTGAGATGAGAGTCTTTACTGGGGTCGGAGGGGGATAGAAAATCAGAGAAGAGGGGGAGGGAGGGTGAGGCACTGCAGCATCCTTCTGTCCTCCAACACATCAAGAGTCTGCTTTAAGCAAAGCTGTGTCTCCATCCCCGCTAACAATACAAAAACTACAGGATCATCTCCACACATCAACCCCACCTTATTAACATTAGGCTATAAAGGAACTACAGCACGGTCACATGACTTCACGTCACCACCGCTAAGCTAAAGGAGGCTAATGTTGGGCTATAAATGAACTACAGCACGGTCACATGACTTCACGTCTCCACCGCTAAGCTAAAGGTGGCTAATGTTGGGCTATAAATGAACTACAGCACGGTCACATGACTTCACGTCACCACCGCTAAGCTAAAGGTGGCTAATGTTGGGCTATAAAGGAACTACAGCACGGTCACATGACTTCACGTCACCACCGCTAAGCTAAAGGAGGCTAATGTTGGACTATAAAGGAACTACAGCACGGTCACATGACTTCACGTCACCACCGCTAAGCTAAAGGAGGCTAATGTTGGGCTATAAATGAACTACAGCACGGTCACATGACTTCACGTCACCACCAGGGGCGGCGGGTACTGTAGGCTAGGGAAGGCTAAGCCTTCCCAAATAATTTTGTCGCATCCTGGTAAAATACAAATATAATGTATAATGTTTGTGCCTTTGACATTAGCGCTGCTATGCAGCCACCTGTGCCCTCTTCTACAAAGCCAGTTCAACAGACCCTGGATATATTTGAGTTATCCTAACTAACCCTAACAAACGAGATCTCGCTAAGCGGTCCTACGACTCTGGTTATCAACTCGGTAAATCAAGCCAGGGATTCTCTCTCCAGCTGAGAGCGCGTTCACGTGAAAGGGGTGGGGTTAGCTACATTTGACCAATCACAAACAGGGACAAGTGTACTGACAGCGCAGCGTCATACTTCATTAATGAAAAGTAAACTAATATTAGACAAATATGAACTTTAAACATCCATGACTTAAACATATAATCCAGGATACAAGCCACATAGTTGCACCTGCAAGGAGAATACAGAACAACTGGTTAAAAAATAAATAATAAATAAATAAATGTGATTGATGATGTGATATGAATGATAAGTGCGACACGTCGGCGTCTTCTCTGCATACGGCAGTTTAAACTGTATTTCCTTTATCCTGTAATATGACGTGATAGATGTAAACTCTGCACACTGAGCTCTGATTGGTCAGCAGGCGGTGCTTTCACTGAGTTGATCTCTTTTCTATAGACGCCGGAGGTAAAAAAAGTTATTTAGCCTTCCCAAACCTGAGCCTCACGCGCCGCCTATGGTCACCACGCTAAGCTAAAGGTGGCTAATGTTGGGCGTGATGACGTTTAGTCGTCTCATTTAGACACTTGTTAGCAGCCTCTGTTTTTAAACTCACCAGTGGGGGATTTACTGACGTGTTTAACGTCAAAGAACAATAGAGATGGATGCTGTGTATTGTGGGAGAGTCAGCTCTCTAACAGGAAGTCGTGCAGGTGGAAACATGGAGAAGAGCTGCTCTGTATTATTCTGCAGGGTTGTAAATGTGCAGCTAGTGGTGTCGATATTCTGTCGTGTCAGCAAGCTGCGGACATGTCAGCATCATCGTCTCCTGACACACAGCACGGGGGCGAGACGAGTGAAAAACTACTGAAGACGGAGAAGTGTGAGAATGCACAGCCAATAAATGTATTTATATGTATTTTCTTGATTAAAAAAGTACACAAAATAGCTTTTTGTTTTGCCTATAAACTCATTATGTTTCGGGTATAGTCTCATTGCCATCACAGTTTAGAATCCATTATGGTAATTTTTTGAAGGTGCAGGAAAAATACTAAACCATTGTAAGTGATTAAACATCTATTTGGTTATCGTTACAAAGATGCATGCAAAACGATCCCCTTTGATTCTGTCATTTTTTACTTTAATTAAGTCCTTATTTCCTTAAATAGCAACTGAAAAAAAGTGTTGTTAACATATTCTTTTTGGATTTTTTTTTGTACTTTCTACTAATTAATTTCCTTTTTTTTAATAAAAAATTGAACCAAATTGCTTTTTAGAATGTTAATTGATTCTTGTTTTAAGATTAGTGTCCTTTCTATCAGCTAAAACCCGTCATTGGAACCTTTAGATGTGCAGAAACAATAATAAACCTTTGTAAGTGATTAAACAGGTTTGTGAAATGATCAGTGTATATTTAATTATCGTAACAAGGATGCAAGCAAGACAATCCCCTTTTATTTTGATATTTTTGTGATTAAGTCCCTATTTTTCTTTAATGAAATCTATATTCAAATTAGATTTTTTAAAAGTGCTTTCTACAATTGAGTTCCTCTGGATTTAAACAACAAATAAAACAGGTTTTTTATCATTTATTTCACAAAATCAAACCCTTTAATACTCATTTACAGACAGAAATGACTTTATTATAATTGTCACTTTGTTCTAATGCTGCTCTCTGATTGGCTATAGGGCTAACCGACTCATTTCAATCCAGGTCGTTTATTATTTTACAATTATGAAATTAGGACAAATCATTAAATCATTATACAATGACTGTGCGTTGTTGAGAAATTACATATTAGGTTGGCTAATCAAAGTATGAATATTTAATATTACCCCATACTGTAAATATCCGGCTGAGGTTGATTAACCAAAACTGTTATTAAAAACTTCCAGACTCTGATTTAATTCAAGCACAATTAATCATAGTACTTTTTTAACTTGACGCACACATTTAGCCTGAGATAACCTTTAATGACAAATACGTGCACCTTCTATTAATCAATTATGAAGAAGAAGGGAAGGAGGAAGAGGAAGAGATAAAGGAAGTGGAACATATTGTAGTACAATGTGTTGAAATGTTAAATATGACCTTATCAATCAATCAATGTTTATTTATCTCTTCAACTTTTTATTGCAAATTCTTTCACTACTTCTTTGACTTATTTTATCATTGTCATTTTTTTTAAAATTCTAAAATGGAGCAAATGTCAAACTCCTAAATCCCCAAGGATAAATAAAATATTCAAATTCTGTATCTGATTAAATAAAACAAAACTTTTGATATTTCATTTCATATATTTTTTTATCTTCTGATTGCAAATGTCTTCAATAACTTGATTTGATCTTTCTTATATTAAGACACATCAAATCATTTTTTGTATTGCACATTGTTACTGATTCTGCAATATTTTTACTCATTTATTTTCATTCATTTCAATCTTTATTTCGAACAGATTAAAAAAATAACAAATGTGAAAAACAGAATACTGAATTGTTCCCACCCCTCACTTGATCAATGATTGTCCTTTAAATAATTATGCAATTTATTCCTACTTACATTTACATGTATACACATATACAATCATGTCTCATCTTCAATCACCTTTCTTCATTCTCATAGTTTTCCCAAAAAGTGTTTCTGTACTTCCTTTTAAACTGAATGATGCTTGTGCTTTGTTTGAACTCCTGCTCCAAACCATTCCATAAAGTCACCCCACAGATTGTTAAACTCATACTTCTCAGAGTTGTTCTGACCTTGAGTTTAAAATGTAGATTTCCTCTCAAATTATACCCCCCCTCTCCGTCTATGAACAATGTTTTTAATTACCTCGGAAGTAGATTATGTCTTGCTCTGTACATGATTTGTGCCGTTTTAAATTGAACCAGATCAATGAACTTCAATATGTGTGACTTCAAAAATAATACATTAGTGTGTTCAAGTTATCCAACATTATTGATCGATAATCTTCGAGATCTAGAGCAGGATGAGAGAGAGCTGCGACAGAGAGCGAGAGAGAGAGAGAGAGTCGTATAGCTCATCTCGAGAGCTGAGAACGTCTTAGATTATCTCTATCGCGCGCTCTCATCGCTCTCTCTCTCTCTCTCTCTCTCTCTCTCTCTCTCTCTCTCTCTCTCTCTCTCTCTCTCTCTCTCTCTCTCTCTCTCTCTCCTGTCAGTCAGTCAGTCAGTAATGAGCATACTTGCCAACCCTCCCGATTTTCGCGGGAGACTCCCGATTACATTGCCCTCTCCCGGTTTCCTCCCGGGGTCATATTTCTCCCGCATTTCTCCCGATTAAAGACAAAATCAGATTTACTCACGACTGTTTCCACTCTGACTTTAATACAGCTACACCATTGTTTGGTTTCCATGGTAGCGTTCCATGGACAACTCGACCCTCTGCTCACTCTTTTCCTGTAAAATACAGGTCCAGCCCACACACATGCTCCATCAAGACAGTGCACTAGTTACAACTACAATAAGCATGTGAACCCTTCTCTTGCGTTAGGTCATACCCCCCTTCCCATGCTATTTTCGGTCAAAATTGACCGGTGTGTTTTGCACAGTGATATCTCTGGAACCCCTTATCCAATTTTGATGGTTGACATCTAATTTGAACAGTTAAAGCCAGTAGAATCAAGGGATGACAGACAGAATGGAACCAGGGGTGCATTTTATACTATATTTGGCAGTAAGTTCAAAGATAGTGCTTATTTTACATTACTGTATATTATAAAAATGCTTGCCATGTAGGCTGTGTTTACTGGAGATGGATATGATTTAGTTAGTGTTGTAGCTGAGATTCTTACTGTTCTTACTGATACTGTTTTCTTCAATGAACATTTATTGAAAGAGAAATATACCATAACAGAACGTGTGTGTGTGTGTGTGTGTGTGTGTGTGTGTGTGTGTGTGTGTGTGTGTGTGTGTGTGTGTGTGTGTGTGTGTGTGTGTGTGTGTGTTCACGCACATAGCAATGTGGCAATGCAAAATTGTGGAATGTCACCTCAGGCTCCTCTCCCTCATGGGGCCTCTCCCTCAGAGGCCTCTCCCTCCTCTCCCTCAGAGGCCTCTATCTCAGGGGCCTCTATCTCAGGGGCCTCTCCCTCAGGGGCCTCTCCCTCAGGGGCCTCTCCCTCCTCTCCCTCAAAGGCCTCTATCTCAGGGGCCTCTATCTCAGGGGCCTCTATCTCAGGGGCCTCTCCCTCAGGTGCCTCTTCCTGGTCTGTTGTAGGCTCATAGTCTGGATCGCTGTTGTCTTCCATTTCTGAGACATCTTCCTCTATCTCCTCTTCATCTGGTTCAATCTCCTCTTCATCTGGTTAAAAAAGGTGTCCAGAGCCCCTCGTACAGAAAATCGCCTAATCGGTCGCCTGCTCTTTGTGTCAATGAGTCAAATGTGAGCAAGGCAAACATATAACTGCTTGAGAGCCAGTAAGGGAGGCGCATTTAGCACGAGAAAGTGAGAGGTTTGTGTTTCTCGAGGGGCACAGAGCTCGCACCTGTGAGAAGGTATGATACATTGTATCATACAGCGCGAGAAAGGGAGTGGTTCCTGTAACGTGTGTGTGTGTGTGTGTGTGTGTGTGTGTGTGTGTGTGTGTGTGTGTGTGTGTTTGTGTGTAGATGTTTTCCATCTGCAGGATGAACATAATACACTCATACCCATTCATTTTCTATGGCGGTCAAATCTGACCGAAAACATCATGTGTTTCACTGTTGAATAAATCACTCAAGATGCAATGCAAGTGGTGATCATCAAGTGTATATGTTAGAGGCCTAGTGTGGAGGATAACATAAGGTATTGAGGCAATTGGATGAAAAACACAATATGTATGATTAAAATAAAAGTCATTCGGTCACTTTTGACCCGAAACGCAAGAGAAGGGTTAATGTCAATCTAAGACCCCGGCCACACGAGGACGAAAACGTCTAAACGCATAGGATTAACGCAAACGCAATCGCAAACAAGCTTCCGTCCACACGCAATAGTTATCCGGATAGTGTCTGCCCACACGAGACCGCTCCGTTTAGCTCCAACCGCTGGAGAAGCTGCAGTACATATGCAGGAGCCTGTATGTGGCGCTGTAACTTCCTCCACAAAAGCAGCGAAGAAGCATGGTTGTCATGGTTGCCCTTCTGTTTATTCTCCGCGGTGGGGGCCGAGGGAACCGGGCAGAGTTTTTCGCCAGTCAACGTGTATTAAAGTTTAGATCTTCCGACAAAATTATAAAAGTGCCGGTCAAAGGTCTTATTTGTTATTTATTGAGCTTTAAAACAAATGAATAACGACTCTATATAATATAATAATAAAAATACATGGAGCCTCTCTTTTTCCTCCCTCTCTTCGGACAGCGCCAGTGTCTGTCTCATGCAGCAGCTGATCCAGTAATGAGTGACCCGGCCGACAGTAAAAATAAACATATTTATAACTAGTTTAGGTAGTTTGAGAGGTGTCTCCGTCCTGTCAGATTAGACTTCACTCGCGTTTATGTCCATACCTTGTTGTTGGTGGCGAAACACATCAGCAATGGCGCTGGGTACGCGGAGGTGAGCAGCAGAGTTGGGGAGAGGCGGGGCTATTGCGCAATCATTATCAGAAAATGATCGTATAGGGCGTACACACGGAGCTGTTTGACCCCCCAGAGCGTTGCGTATGCCGTTCTATCCACCTTGGGACCCGTTATCGTTTCCTCAGTCGTTTAGTGCCGTATGCGGTCGTCCTCGTGTGGCCGAACGGTCTATATGACACTAAACAGTAACGCAAACGGCCGTTTTTGTCCTCGTGTGGCTGCAGCCTAATACAGCTTCGGCGATCCACTAGCACTGCGGTGGTTTTTGAAATCCTCCCGATTTCTGAGGTCTCAAGGTTGGCAAGTATGGTAATGAGTGACCCGACAGTGAAGAATACATATATGTATAACTAGTTTAGCTTGTTCCAGAGGTAGATCAAATGTGTGTTAGGTCTAACTCTTAGTGTGTGTGTTTCACTCCGCTCACCGGTCCGTCACAGCGGGTGGAGCTGCAGGATTTCTGCTTCACACATGTAGCATACCGATATTTCATTGTCATTTTCGGACACCTTAAAATACTGCCAGACCGGTGAAGCCATTTTGGCGAGCTTGTTGTTGAACTTGAGAAAAGTGTCATGTATTTTACGTCAAGCGATCGGCTCTCCTGATCGGCCTTTAGAGCACCGATCGATCGGCAGAGAGTGAATATCGGCCGATATCGATCGGAGCATCAATAATTCTGATTAAATTAAAAAAATCACAATGCTTTTTTAAATCCCTCTTCATGCATCTGTTGCCTACAGAGGGCTTGAATCAGATGTATGCTGCTGTGATTATGTATTTTTGTAACTCTGGCACAACAATTTCCATCGGGATAAATACATCTTATCTTTATCTTATGTAAAATCCATGGTGTCGTTCCCTCAGAGGACACCAGGAGTCAGAGGAAGGTCTCTGTAACAAGCCGCTCTAAACAGCTGATGTATTGACAGCTGTACGTTGTAATACATTGGACGGGGACTATTGACATTGCAATATCAGAGGGACGTCCTGCGGTCGGGAGGCTGTCCTTCTTTAGAGAGGAACCAACGACCTTGCTGAATTCATATTCTGCTGATAGAGCTTCACAAGCTTGCGAAATTGAACCTGTGTTATAAAAGAAAAGCATACAGGGTGACAAGCAAACAGTGTATGCGTGTGATTGATTTAGCCATTAATCTGAGCTGTGTGCTGGTGTGTGTGTGTGTGTTTAAAGAGCCTCTGTGCACACATGGATAAGACTCCTTGTGTTTAACGGATGCCTCCCTCACCCTGCCTCCTCCCTCCTCCCGAGTCTCCTCTTCTATTGATCGGGATACACAGCAAACAGCGAGTCTCCCACACAGGGGGGGGGGGGGGGGGGGGGGGGTTGTCAGGTCAACTAAAGAAGCACTGCGACCTCTGACTACAAGAAATATGTCGATTGCTCTCTGTTTTTTTACAGATAGGATCCACTTTTAAAACTGGTTTACTCCAGTGAAGTAAAGGAAAAAACACATGCAAGATGTTGGAGCAATGTTTCTGAAGATGCAGCCCGTTTCTCCTAATGGAAATGTTGAGGGCTGTTGTTGTCTGTTCACACCTGCCGGCCACTGTACAAACGAGACCATATGTTCTATTTTTAGAACTGTTTCCTCCAGTAAAGTAAAGGAAAACCAGCTTTGCTAATGTCATGCATGTGTCAGGGGGGTTGGGGAAAAGTTGTCCATTCACTGGAGAAAACCAGTTTTTAAAATGAACCATATCTGAAAAAAGTGGAGGGAAATTAGCCCTAAAACATCTAAATGACTCCCTCGTAAGTCAATGGTTTTCTGAATATGTTTTGGTTGTTAGCCTGAAATAAGGTCTAGGGTTAACAAAAGCTGAAGAGATTTTGTTCTACGACATAAATTACGTCATTCAATACCCCGCTTGTGAACTTAGTGTCTAAATGAGACGACTAAACGTAATCACGGCCAACATTAGCCTCCTTTAGCTTAGCGGTGGTGACGTGAAGTCATGTGACCGTGCTGTAGTTCCTTTATAGCCCAACACTAGCCGCCTTTAGCTTAGCGGTGGTGATGTGAAGTTATGTGACCGTGTTGAAGTTCCTTTATAGCCCAACACTAGCCGCCTTTAGCTTAGCGGTGGTGACGTGAAGTCATGTGACCGTGTTGAAGTTCCTTTATAGCCCAACACTAGCCGCCTTTAGCTTAGCGGTGGTGATGTGAAGTTATGTGACCGTGTTGAAGTTCCTTTATAGCCCAACATTAGCCGCCTTTAGCTTAGCGGTGGTGACGTGAAGTCATGTGACCGTGCTGCAGTTCCTTTATAGCCCAACATTAGCCGCCTTTAGCTTAGCGGTGGTGACATGAAGTCATGTGACCATGCTGTAGTTCCTTTATAGCCCAACATTAGCCGCCTTTAGCTTAGCGGTGGTGACGTGAAGTCATGTGACCATGCTGCAGTTCCTTTATAGCCCAACATTAGCCGCCTTTAGCTTAGCGGTGGTGACGTGAAGTCATGTGACCGTGCTGTAGTTCCTTTATAGCCCAACATTAGCCGCCTTTAGCTTAGCGGTGGTGACGTGAAGTCATGTGACCGTGCTGCAGTTCCTTTATAGCCCAACATTAGCCGCCTTTAGCTTAGCGGTGGTGACGTGAAGTCATGTGACCGTGCTGTAGTTCCTTTATAGCCCAACATTAGCCGCCTTTAGCTTAGCGGTGGTGACGTGAAGTCATGTGACCATGCTGCAGTTCCTTTATAGCCCAACATTAGCCGCCTTTAGCTTAGCGGTGGTGACGTGAAGTCATGTGACCGTGCTGCAGTTCCTTTATAGCCCAACATTAGCCGCCTTTAGCTTAGCGGTGGTGACGTGAAGTCATGTGACCGTGCTGTTGTTCCTTTATAGCCCAACATTAGCCGCCTTTAGCTTAGCGGTGGTGACGTGAAGTCATGTGACCGTGTTGAAGTTCCTTTATAGCCTAAAGTTGCTAACTTCCAGGTCGGACTACATAAATACACCCTCCCTGAACCACTCTATTGGCTCTTCTGCTCCTGGGTGTTAGCAGCAGCAGAGGTATTTGACCGGGAACATAAATGTCCAATCTGCCCCCGAGGGGAGGATGTCTTGCTGCTCAATTCTAATTCATGTACATATAAATAACTGTCGGTGGCACTGCTAATTGGATTAAAAGGCTCGGTAGAGGAGAGACGGAGGAGAGGAGGAGAGGGGGAGTGAAGGCAGCATGGCGTGATTTACAGCATATAATTATTGTCCTGTAACCAAAGCTAAGAGAGCACAATCTGACCAGAGGAATACTATTTATTTTGTATTTAATTCAAGTTTTAGTCGTAGTACATTCTCAAAATGCAGCCACATCTTCTATTTGACTCAACAGCAAACAGGCATTGTTAATATCATTAAAAAAAATGCCTGTTTTTTTTAATGATATTTTAGTGACTCCTTTTACTGTGTTCCTACTCTCTGGTTCATTTCAGTTACTACTATTTCACATTTTCTTCCTTTGATAATTGTTAAGCTGCTGTCAATTATTCTCTTATTTCAGTAAAAAAAACCTACTTTCTTCGATTTTCTGAAGCTTCAGTGTTTCCTAACAAGGCGGTTGCTAACAAGTGTCATCATGGCCAACATTTAGCCTCCTTTAGCTTAGCGGTGGTGACGTCATGTGACCGTGCTGTAGTTCTTTTATAGCCCAGCATTAGCCTCCTTTAGCTTAGTGGTGGTGACGTGAAGTCATATGACCGTGCTGTAGTTCCTTTATAGCCCAACATTAGCCTCCTTTAGCTTAGCGGTGTTGATCTAGAACCCACCTCACCTCTGCCCACTTTGACAACCTAGGATGGCTTAGAGTAGACGACAGAGTACAGCTACTTGCAATGGGCCTGGTCTACAAGATCCACTACACCTCTATGGTACCCATGTACATGTCAAAATTATTCCCAAAGGTCAAGGAATACCATGATCATAACACCAGAGGGAGCTCCACTAATCATGTGAAACCCAGATTTGGCACAAAAAAGGGGGAATACACGTTTCGCAATTATGCCACATCAAGGTGGAACGCTCTTCCCACAACTGTAAAGGAAAGTAAAACTATACTTACCTTCAAAACCTCTCTTAAAGAGCACCTTCGGGGGAGAGCATTGCAAAACTGGCCCGGTAATGGTACAAATCTCAACCTGTCGTTCAATGGACAGCTTCCCCCCCCCCCCATCTATGTATATACTCGCATTTTAGACTCTGTTACTAACTGTATATCTGTAGACTTGGTATGTCTTAAATGTCCGGTTAGGATGTATTAGAACGAAATCTAAAATGAAAATTGTAAATAAGCAATCTGTATGTAAAAAACCACCTGTATGTAAATTGTAAATAAACCATCTGTATGTCAAATATGTCTTATATGTCTTAAATGACATGATGAATTGGAAATGGGGGACCCTGATGTAAACAAGACGAAAGTCTTTCTCTGGTCTGCATCCCCTTAACAATTGTATGTTTTGAGCTGTACTGTACTGTACCCAATATACAAGCTGTTCATAAACTTTTCAATCAATCAATCAATCAATCAAAACGTGAAGTCATGTGACCGTGCTGTAGTTCTTTTATAGCCCAACATTAGCCACCTTTAGCTTAGCGGTGGTGATGTGAAGTCATGTGACCGTGCTGTGGTTCCTTTATAGCTCAACTATAGATGTATTATTGTGCAAATTGTATTAACACTTATAATGTGGAGATATCCTGCTTTCCAAAAGTGTAAGTGTATCAGGAATGTCTCTTATTGGCTTTTTTGTCAAGGGAGCTCTTTGCGATGCTAACTTCAGGATCAGCCTTCAAAAATACATAATCTCTGTTGGCAAGCGACTGAAGATGTCCAGTCAGCACAATGGAAACAACATGAGATTTGGAGGAAATTGACTGTGGAGAATACAAGATAGGCAGATCGAAGTCGAATTATGACTGAAGAAGATTGAGGATTGATTGTACGAAAAAAAAACTGCAGCACAAGATGCTAGGATGTAATGATTTGAAATGAGACAGAAACTGATGAGAGTATGTGGCGAGGAGAAGGAAAGGAAGTGTGAGGAAGTGTTACCTGGTTCTTGAGCAGCTCCTGTGTTTGAGGAGGAGAAGGAGGGGAGAAAACAGAAAGGGAGGTTAGCAATCAAAGCCCCAATTCAATTACAATGCAGGTGCATGCATGTAAAGCACAGGAGAAGTCAGGTAAGGGTGAACATACACTCATTCATGCTGATCCCACTCTGCAAAAAGAAAGGATTTCAAAGAGCAAAAAACAGACAGTTGTTGAAGTTGAAGTGTAAGGTTTTAACTCCAATCATGTTGCTACCAATGAGCTTTGATCAACACATTTCAAATGCCAAAATGTTATGGATTGCAAGTCGTGAGCAGATGACTAGCTTCTGTTTACATCTTCCATCTGTATCTGACTATAGTTCCCTGTCACACGTCTACTGAATTATCTTCGGGAATACTTTTCAGAAAACACACACCAAGACTCTTTACTGCAGCTCACAATAATGACTCCATTACCACTGCGTTTAATGGAGTGCTGGAATGACACGGGAGGAAAGTCAGCTCCATAAAAGTGTGAGAAACGACATTGATACAGCGTGAGGTCGCCACACAAACACAGCAGGAGGTCACTTCTGCTAAACAACACATAACCCAGTTATAATCTTTGCGCTATGCTAAGCTACGAGGCTGTAGTTATATATATTCAGGAGAGAAACTCGACTGCAGTATCAATTCTTAAGTTGACAGCAAAACACACACTTTTAAATAAACTGGAACATGTGTATGAAATCTAACATTTCATGGTGCTTTTGTTTCTTTTTCTTTCATATGTTGTATGCATGCTTCTTGGTTGATATTAAGCTGTCTTTGGCTCCTTCCTGCTGTAACAAATGCACATGTCCCCTCTGTGGGAAGAATAACGTTATTCTGATCCTGCTTTTCTGTGATTTCCTTGTCAACAAACAATGTTTTCATTTAATACCATTAGGCTTGGGTTGCCACAGACTATAAGCATTGTTGGTTTGGTCTTTTCATTGGATGTGCAGACAATAAAAACACATATCATAGTACCAGCCTTATCCTTGAACAACATCACTTGAGAAAAATGCTCCTAAATGGAAACAGGAAGTGCAACAAATGTTTGTAGAAGATTTGACGTTACTGCAAAAATATATAAATAATAATAACTTAGAAGAAAATGTAAGTTGTTAATTGAGTGACCACCCAAATATTTCCATACCAATGATAAGGAGAGGAAACCCAATGTGACCTAAAGGAAATACTTGACCATGCTTCCCTGGGGTCAGTTTGTATGTTATGCTAAGCTAACAGACCGTGGTTTCATATTTAGGCGACAGACATGAGTCGTTTCAATCCTATCCAACCCCAAAAATTACAAAAATAAACCCATAAAATAGCAACAGCCTTTTTTTTTATCACCATAACCAGGGTTGCCAACTCTCACGCATCTGGCGTGTGACACACGCTTTCACTCTCAATCTCACGCTCTCTCGCTGCCCAAACTATTCTCACGCCAAAAACAAGATGAACCAGCGATAGTTTTTGGTTATTTACAATGTTGAGTTGACAGCTGCTCGAGCTGTCGATCCGCTCCCTCCCCGCCCCCACCACTCTCAACAACGTTAACAGACAGCAGAGCAGTGGGAGCCGGTTGGTCAATCCCCGACCCGTATTGCGCATGCGCAGATCTGAGATCCAGTAGAAATGATAACAAGTAAAAGCCTGCTGCTTATTGTTCTACTCGGCCAACATAGAGTCAACGAGTATGAGAGTGAGAGTGTGTTAATTAATATATGTGGCAGTTTAGTATGTAGATGTGTGTGTGTGTGTGTGTGTGTGTGTGTGTGTGTGTGTGTGTGTGTGTGTGTGTGTGTGTGTGTGTGTGTGTGTGTGTTTCATGTATAGGCCTCTCACGATAATTAATTTTGTTGGATACATTTTCCCGGAAATTATTGCGATAAACGATAATATTGTCGGCACCGTTGTCTGACCATTTTAGACCACTGACATAATGATAATAGATAATAATTCAAGTACATCCTTTCAAACGGCTAGTCACATCCTCATGTAAATGTATCGAGGTCAGAAAAGTTATCGAGTTCATTTTTATTTATCGTACGATAAGTCAATTCATTGCTTATCAGGCCTAGGCACACAATAAAACAGTGGAAACAAACATGTGTTTGACTTTCATTATTTAATGAAACTGTGTGCCTTTTATAGTCTGTGTCCAATATTGTGTATTTGTATATATTGTATATATATATATATATATGCTACGGTCCCGCTACTGACACGATAGCAGTCATTTAGTGCGTATATGTGTAATTAAACCCATGATATCAAAATCTCACTCCAGCCAGGTACCCAAAGTTGGCAACCCTGCCATAACTAGGTACAATTATTAAAATACAAAACAGGAAGTGCAAAAAAATATGTGCAAAAGGTTTACCTTTAGCTAACGTATATGATACAAATCATAATAACATGGAAACAGGAAGTGCAACAAATGTTTGCAGAAGATTTGACGTTACTGCAAAATATATAAATAATAATAACTTAGAAGAAAATGTAAGTAGTTAATTCAGTGACCACCCAAATATTTCCATACCAATGATAAGGAGAGGAAAACCTAATTCCCAATGTCATAGGAAGAATACTTGACCATGCTTCCCTTGGATCAGTTGTTATGCTATGCTAAGCTAACAGACTGTGGTTTCATATTTAGGCGACAGACATGAGTCGTTTCAATTCTATCCAACCCCAGAAGATGACAGCAAAACACACAATTAAAACAGGCTCAACTGGGAGATGTAAATGAATTCCAGCGTTGCCTGGAAAGAGCTGTTTGGCCCTCAGAATACAGTCTGGCATACGCTTAGACCCCCGTCGATGAAGAACGTTTTTTCAGCCAAGTAAGCATCAGGATTCCAGCTACGAGGCGGATTCTGATTAGAAAACCTGTTTCCTCTTCAACTTTTGCCAAATCTCAATCATGGTGATATTCTAATTACCATTATCCTGAAGACAGAGAGGCAGAGATTGAGTGGGTGTGTATGAGGGAGGGAGAGAGGAGTAAAAAGGGAGGGAGTGTTTAGCACGTAATCCGGGAAAATCTGAGGAAAATGCAGCGTGAAGATCAAGTTAAACCATAGACTGCAGCTCCTTTTACCTCGTACACAGAAGTGTGTGTGATAGAGATGTTGAATCGTTGCCCAAGATTAAAGACCTCAGTGCTCTCCAAACCGAATAGGTCGTATATGATGTTGGAAATATACATGTCCTTAAATTACAAGCTTCTGCATTCATTTTCAAACTATTTAATGGCCGTGGAAAATGTATGTGGAGTACTTTGAACTACACATAGGCTGGTTGAAAGTGGAGGAGACAAAAACACCTGACACCTGGGGAATTGGCTTTAATGCTAGTAAATGCTAAATGCTATCCATTAGCAGTGTTACTAACTGTGGAAACAACTCTCTTGCTTGGTACTGATGTTGCTGGGACAGAGAGATATGCTTTGGCCATGGGTGACAGCAGTGGTAAAACTGTGCATTGTCTCTCCACCACTTCGAAAACAATACAGTTGTTGCCAAGAAGGTGAGGCTTATTGACAACAATTACCTACAATTCAGTGTAAAACCTCTTGGTTCTGCTCAATTTGACCCCAAACTCAGATCTAGTTTCGGTGTATATATAGGGACACAGAAAATAACAGCCTCTAAACTCCGCTTCCTAAAGCTATAACGTGGAGAGCTCCTAAAGATAGACGAGTAAGTCATAAAGTCTCCCAGCATAGCATCAGTTGTCTCCTGCTTAAGCATTCAGGTGCAGCAGCGTAACAAAGTGCTTCAGAGCCACACATTCAACCCGGACCACCCTCAGGTTCAGCTTCATGCAGTCTGATGGGCTGAAGGGAGGGGGCTTTGCTTTGGGGAGATTACACAGCAATAGGCGAGACATGGAGCAGCTCTCCCCATGTTAAGTAAATGGAGAGCAGGGCGAAGAATAACTGCACGGTCGCTTTGCCTTATGAGTCTTGTGGGAAGCTTTTCGCTATTCCACCCCGACCTACAACCTCCAGAGGTGAGGTTAAATGACAAGGACTGCAGAGATGCATTAAACATGAGTGGTTTGGACAGAGAGCCAGACGTTGGGCCACTCCTGAGATGATAGGAACATTAACCAGGGTTTCACCAGGGCCTGAGCTGCATTTAATGAAGGCCTCGGCACCTCCCGATGTCTCTGTTTGACTCTCATCCAGAGCGCTAAGCAGCTCATGGAAAACATAGCACTGCTTTTTCTGGCTCCGGTCGTCCGATGTTCTGCCTCTTCCTCTTTGTCTGTATTCAGTTTCTAGCCTGACATCTTGTTATAGAGTCTTTGATGTCAGCAGTATATGTAAGATTTTTTGTCAAAACAAAAACAGCAGCGTTTGAAATTAAGACTAAAAAATGTCACTAATACTGTTCAAAAGTCAACGCACATTTTACCTGAGCAGCTAGCTAAAGCAGAACAAGAAAAAAGGTTCGTATTGTGTCGTATAAAGTCATATTCCATTCTACTCAAACACAGCAGGTTGTACATGGCAACATTGCTAAAAAAAACTCTACAGATGAGAGAGAAATCACAAGCATTAGACACTGAAGAAACCTAGACGTTAAAACACCTATCGGAGCTGTAGGTTGTAAACATACGGATGAGTCACATGTGAAACATTTTTGAAGATCTGACCAAACGTTTTTTTTTCTGAGATTAAAGTCAGAATTCAGAGAAAAAAATTAAAATATAGTTTTTCAGAAAATATCAGAAATTGACTTTTTTTTCAGAATTCAGACTTTTTTGCCGAAATTCTGACTTTTTCCTCAGAATTCAAACTTTCTCACAAAAAAAATATGAAAAATCTAGAAAGCAGATTCAACCACATATAACCTGACATACTGTAACGGCCCCTCTACACAGCGGCGTGCGTTGAAGCTTGCCGGCGGGCGTGTCTGAAACTCGACCAACAACCAATCACATGAATCTCCCGCCCCGGACACACAAGCAGCGGCATATGATTCGATTGGCTGACGCTTCTGCCGAGGCGTCAAAAGTTGAACATTGCTCAACTTTTGCATTCTCCGCTTCGCTTCCCACAATGCAGTTCGGCGAAAAGTGACGTCACCCCATTCAAAGTGAAGTTTAAAGCATCGAGACAAATTCACACCATTTCCTAGTCTTGTGAAGCTCAAATAAATATACAGCTGAGAAAAGGACCCACCCTTGTAAGCATTATTAACAAAGTGAGGTCGGTTGATTTTTCACTCATGTATTTGGTCTAAAAAACACACATAACAGCCCTTTCTCGCCTGGACTCTCTCCTCTTCTTTCTTGCAACACAGTGACAACAGTGACTCCCTTGAACGCAACACGTCAACACGCTTCGAACACTCGTCATCTCCAAACGCAGCTCCTGCTTAATGGCGTGGAACACATTCAATGTCTATCAAAGAGGAACGTGGCTGGGATGGATGCACATGCTGACAACCTCCCTCACACAAACGCACCCTAACACCTTTCCCCCCACACACACACACACACACACACACACACACACACACACACACACACACACACACACACACACACACACACACACACACACACACACACACACACACACACACACACACACACACACACACACACACACACACACACACACACACACACACACACACACACACACACACACACACACACACACACACAGACAGAGAGAGAGAAGCCCTGCAGTCAGTTTAAGTATAGCGAGCATTAATGTGTTGATTAAATCTGTGATCAGCTGCCTAAGGGGCATGAAATTGGACATGATGAGTGTGGCACATTAAAAAACTAATTATCAATAGCACAGATCCTATTGTCTTTCTTTTAAAGCAGTCACAGCAGTAAATCAAGTGTGGAGAATGGAACTATGTGCTCTATCACAATGAGCTCTGGGGTTACAACCAACCGTACCTGGATGCTGGTTGCTTCAAAGCGTCGTGATACAATAGGAATCTATTATTTATGGCCTGTAGCACTCGATTATTGTATTACAGGCGTGTGGGAAAGATGCCAAAATATGGCAGGGAATCAAGCTGCTTCCCCTGTGATGCTTCACTCTTTAAAAAGGTAGACTAGGAAAACGTTGTCTTATTTGTTTCCTCCAAAACGCTTATTCTTTAAATCAGGGGTGTCAAACTCAATTTAATCTCGGGCCACATTAGCATCATCACATTAGCATCATTAGCACATTAGCATCACTCAAAGGGCCAGTTGAATATATATAAGAATATATCAAAATACATATTTAATATATATAAAATAATGTATTATATTACATTATTGCCTCTGCATTGGATTATTATCGTATAGGGTAATAACTTCATAATTAACTACGTCTGAAAGCAGAAGTCTGGGCAAAAAATAAATAAATAACATTTTGGAAAAAAAGTCAAATTCTAAGAAAAAAGGAATCTTTTGAAGAAAAAGTCAAATTTTGAGAAAAAAAGTGTAATTTGAGATGCATTGTGGGACATGTAGTTTATGAGCAACGTGCTTCTGTAAATCGGCATGTAACCGTATAATAAACATATTATATTCTTTGCAAGCTCTTGTGGGGCCACAGAAAATGAAGTCGCGGGCCGGATTTGGCCCCCGGGCCTTGAGTTTGACACCCCTGCTTTAAATGAACCCGACTTTCCACCCGTACATGACTGCATGTTAGTTAGTGGAAAACACCATCAAATCTTCATTCCTTTCCTTTTCCACAGAGGCCTGTCTGAGCCAATCGTGTTATTTCTTTGACCTGAAATGAGTTCAACTTGAGCACCAACTATTGGCTCGTCCAGCACCAAGGTCTGAACAAACCCAAGTTATTGCACAAGAAGTATCCTGTCCTACATGTGTCTTATTTATAATTCACTAAACGTTATCATGGTGGTCGCAACAAGTACCTACTCATTCAAACCATTTAAGATAAGATTTACTTCATTGATCCCAATTTGGAAAGTCTTTGCGTTGCAGCAGCATATTATGTTGGATAATGAATATGCTATAATCATGTCCGGTTAATGTTCTAGGACTTGTAGTTTTATATAATGTAGGACCGCATTCTTCCATTGAAAAGCCAGAATATAGTTGTCTGCTCTCTTATTGAATATTACAGAATGGGTTTGGTGGCTAAGCTAACATCTCATGTAATACGAGAAACTTCAACCTTATTCAGTTTATTTATGGTGCCAAAACTAGTGCTGCGTACCGGTACTCCGAACTGGTACTGGACCTGAACCTCTGGACTTGAGTCCGGACCTGAATCTGAATGTGAGTCCAGGTACGCAGCACTATGCCAAACATTGTCGAGCGAAGCTGAAACAAATATATATTTATGGGGAAATATCCATCAGACAAGACTCCTTGGTACGGAAACGGCACTGTTGTTTTTGTGAGGGATTTTCACGCCTGGTAAACAACGACGTAAGCGTTGACGTCATGACGTGGCTCCTCTCGGGCTCCGATTGGTTGGAAAGTAAACAGGGTCTTAAGCTCACGAGTTGCACCAACAGAAAAACAAACTAGCCCCCGCACAGAATGGAGAACTTTTGATATTCGAGCATTAGTTCAACTGAAATATGAGCAAAGGACAAAGTCAGGTAACGTCGCTCTAAAGACAAAGAGTGCATAGGGAAGAGGACACTTCTGCCCATCTTTTGCATTAAGCATACTTTCATGCGGTTGCAAAGTCTCCATCACCGTGGGACAGAATATGCACTCCTCACAGAAAGGATTGAACTGAACTGTAAAGAAGCTGTCATTTGATGTAACCTACAAGGTATAAACATCGCCTTTTTTCCTCCTCTACTTCCTCTTCCCTTTTCCTCTCCCTTTATCCCCGGCTGTCTCTGGGACCGGGCGAATAAAGCGCTGTATGCTGTCCTGAAGATAAGACCCCTCCTTTCCCTCCAACACCAATGGCAGTGTCCTCAAGGCAAAGGGAAATAAGTCCCGGGGAAATGTCCCAAATACCCAAATCCTCAACATTCGCCACGTCATGGGTGGTGGCTGAATACACACTACGAATATCTTGACTCTCAACAGATACTCCTGCATTTTCACGGTGGATAAGAGCAGCCAGAGAAACGAGCAAAAGTAATACCGCCCAGCTCATAACAGTGTAACGTTATGCATCAAGGGCCCTTTTTATGACTCAAATCCAACAGTCTGGAGTGTGTGTGTTTACTGTACCATCTGCTAGATTGTGTACACTTAGCACTGAAATGTAGGACAAATGCTGGCGCTCAAATGTGGATAAGCGTTGTTTCATGAGTCTCTATGTCTAAATATCCATCCAGCTGCCATAAAGGAGGAAATAATACAGCGCAGGTTATTGCACTGGGAGTAATTTGATATCATTATCGTGCCATTGTTTCCTCCAGCTAAATTAAACCTTGCTTTACTACATGTCCATCCATCCATTTCCCACCACTTATCCAGCGTTTTTAGAATGGGAAGCAGTTCAAGCAGAGGGCCTAAACTTCCCTCTCCCAGGC
Organism: Gymnodraco acuticeps; assembly: GCF_902827175.1. NCBI lineage: Eukaryota > Metazoa > Chordata > Actinopteri > Perciformes > Bathydraconidae > Gymnodraco > Gymnodraco acuticeps. Next base: position 112,694 of record NW_022990873.1, on the reverse strand, counting down.
CACATGAACCAGTTCTGACTGGGGGATTTCAAGGGTCTACGAGGCCACCGTGGAGATATAATCCCTCCACCTTGTCCTCGATATTCCCCACGGTCTTCTCCCAGTTGGATGTGCCTAGAAAACCTTCCTTGGGAGGCGCCCATCCTCACCAGGTCACCTGAACTGACTCCTTTCGACGCAAAGGAGCAGCAGCTCTACTCTGGTTCACTCTTGGATGTCTGAACTTCGCCAGCAACCCTCCGGAAAAAAACAATTATGGCCGCTTGTGTCTGCGATCTTTCCGTCATGACCCCTCGTTCATGACCAAAGTTGAGAGTAGGAACGAAGATGGACCGGTAGATCGAGAGCTTTGCCTTCTGACTCAGTTGTCTCTTCACATTAAATTATAAACCATAATAAATCAACTGTATGGTCTAACCTCCCTATATCTGTGTGTGAAATTGTTCCATCCTCAAAAACAAAAAACGAATACTTCTGCAGTCTAGCTGCAGCTTCTAGCAACGGTCTTCTGTTAAAAAAGGGAGTATTTACAACAGCATTATAAAAACAAAAATAGTGCATGTGGGTGCACACTTATTCTCTGTCTTACTGTTACATAAATCCAATGATTGTATGAGATTAAGTTAGCTTCATCATATCGCAATCAGTGATTAAGTGAATAAAAGTTTCTATCAGGTCACTGTCAGCCTGTCACTCATTATTTTCAGGAGGGGGCGGGGTTTGGAGGAACGGAGGAGACGGTGATCGCGGAAGCTTTCCTCCTGCCTTCACAAACTTTACACAAGTATTTATCAACTGAAAATAGCAAGAGGACATTCATACTCTGCAATCCAAGACTTGATTAAATCCACCAAAAACCTGACATGATGATAACGAGTGTTTTTCAAAAAACACAAATCCCTCCCTGTGTCTCTGAGCCGCAGCGACACGTCCTGATTCAGAGCGGTTCATTCTGCTCTTGGTTCTGGACTGGTGTTGGTGGAGAAAGCAGACTGCTCCGTGTGTGGTGTCGCTGTGCCGCTGTCACGTATGTTCCTGACCTGACCTGTTGATTGTTGCGTCACCAGCCAATTTGATATTCGTGTAATTCTAAAATCAAAAAACGTTATTGTCCAGCCGCGGCCGAAAAATCAAGAAGCAACCTACAACGCTATAATCGATAATCGAGCGGCGAGCTACTGAAAAGCTGCCCGCGAGCTACCGGTAGCTCGCGATCGAGGTGTTGGAGAGCCCTGCTCTAGACCATTTGGGAAGTTTTATGAGAGACACATCTTTGGTTTAGTCTTTGGAATTTTTTGACAATAAGAAAAGAACCACCAGATGTATCGTTGAAAACCATCACTTATCGAATAGGAAACAGGAATTGCGAAGAAATGTGTGCAGATAGATTTGACATAAGCTCTAGCTAGAGTCAAAACGTGTAAAATGGATCATACCTTCCAGAGTAAAATCCAGTGACCACCCACATATTACCATACCATCCACTCAATGAAGGGAATGATAAAGGAGAGGGAAACGTAATCCCCAATGTTCTCTAAAGGAGGACATACTTGGCCGGGTTTATCTCTGGGGTCAGGCAGGGTCCACAGCCAATCATTTTAAATGAGCAGAATGGATTTGTGGTAATGGAAACCCAACGGCTGCAGACAGCATTGGGACTTGGCGTGAGGACACCAAACGGTGACCGCTCGACTGTAAGAAGTGGGAGAACGTTTTTGAGTTGTTTGCCCCTTACGCAATATGAAATCCTTCAGTGTTATTCATTAGGGATCTTTAGGTTCAACTGAGGCGATATCAAGACCTCCTCCTTATGATGGCGTAAAGTTTGGGCCCCAACTAGGTAGCAGTGCATGTTCTAGGACTGCAATGGTTAATACATAGTGATGAACCAGCATTTCCAACCACGTGAAATAGCTACGTTGGTCTACAGGGCAAGACGTAGTATATTCACAAATAACTAGGGCTGTACCCGAATATCCGAATATTCGTTCGTTGGATAATTTCGTTATTCGGATATTCGTTTTGTTTGTTTTTTCCCCGTTTGTTTTTCAATTTGAATTTATTGAAATCTCCAATATCAACGTAAGAGCTTGTGCCTCTTCGGGGGGTGCCAACACTTAACCATACACGTTATCGTTTACTTTCTCCGTCTTTATATGTAGATATTACTTTTTCTCCATTAATCTCCGTCACGTTGTTTCCATAGCAACAACAACTTCCTGTCAACAGCGCTACCTCTCCTTCAAAATAAAAGCATGTCCATAAATAGGAAGCCAAGCCAAATGACACTTAAGACATATACAACTGCAACGAAAGTAACAAACACAATGCGATATCCTTTTCAATTTCAAAGAACACAATAATAAATAAACCGAAATACACGTGTTGAAGCGGGTCGCTGCTGATTACTACGCCCCCCCCCCGCGCGGGCCGTATACTCGCTGCTGATTACTACCGAATATCCGGAGCCCGAAAAATGGTATTCGGGACAGCCCTAGCGGACAACCGATTTCTTTTGAGTGGAAAATCCGAAATTGTAGGATAGCTTGGATATTAAAATGCTTTTTTTTTAATATTCACGTTTTCCTGGTGAGACCTCAAATAATCTTCGTAATATCTATCAAACTATAGATCCTACACATCCACTCGACGTAGATTATAAAAGTACAATAAACACTTCTCTCTAGAAATCTAATCAAAAATCATTTTAATGGCCAAACTATAATTTTGTTATAAATGTTCCAGTAAAAATAATTCGGGTGGGCGCCATGTTTTCTTTTTTCTCACGCTGGTAAAGTTTTCGATCACGTGCCATGGACACCGGTCATTAGAAATGAATTGGAAACATATCGTATCACGTTTTGAGAGGATTATTTGTGAATATACTACGTCTTGCCCCATGGACCAACGTAGCTATTTCACGTTTTTTTGTAAGACTGGGTTGGCATTTCTTAAGGTGTTTTTGTTGGTTATTCTATAGTAAACAGCAACATATACTCAGAGAGAGAAATGTGGATTGCAAGCAAAAACCAAATAGCATATCATGGCTGCGGGGGATGCCCCAGAGGAGTCTGTGGTGCATTCCCAGAAGACAACAGCCACTGGGAATTCAGAAGGTATCAAAAGGGACAACACCAGCACACATTCAGGAAAGCCCAGGGAATATGGCCTGTCCTAATAAATCGTGGATATTTGAGGATGTTGTTTGCTTCCCTACTGTAAGAAATGATATACAATAAATGAAAAAATGCAGGTTTTAATAGTAATTTATTTATAATGTTGTCTTTTCAGTCCCCTATATGTGAAGTATCTATCTCTACGACCATGCTTTATTCATCGTCTATGCTAACATGTTATTGTTATCTAAGGAATTGTAATTAGGTAAGGCATAAATGGAGTTGGAGATGTCAGGTAAACTCATTGTTAAACTTAAAACGCATCTAATGAGGTCCTCATTAAGCACAATAGCAACTGGTCATGCCTGTAAACAAATAGGTGGGAAAGAGTTTGCAATTGTTGTGGTTTTTTGACGGACATGTCAGGAGGGCTGTTTGTTTTGATAAGAAATATGTTAAGATATGTGAAACCCGCGGGTAAATAAAAGCTATTTTCTGGTGTTAAACTGCCCATAATCGTACTTTGACAAGGTGTGACTAACAGCAGGTAGTGTGGAGTTTATAAATGCTACTGTCACTTTCCCAAAATAAATAAAAAGTTTTGCACATTAGTTTTTTTTAGACTTTAACAGTAAGGGCTGTTTTCACTTCACATGTAGCCTGTTCACACCCTGCAAACTGTGACTGTGAGAAACGCACTGAAAAATATGTTCACAGCGTCACATATTTCCCATATGCCACCATACGGCACTCATTATATGAGTCATTGTTTGGAGAGTGGTAGTTTCTATTTCCAAGAAGCCCGGAGCAAAGATTGCACCTCTAAAATTGTCTGTAACTTTTCAAATGAAACGCTTTAGAGAGTAGACATGTTATTGAATGGTGCGTTTACCTGGTCACTTTTCTGAGAAACAAACATGGTGTCTTCCAATTCAATCTGAGCTTGAATTTGTGCTGAAATACATTCTCTTAACATTAAGTAACATTGTTTTTGTCATCTTGAAATAAGCAGTAAACTTGTTTAGCTAATTTATTTTACCACGGCAGTAGATAACTTGAACCTTTTACCTTTGTAACTGGTTTTAATGTCCATCCATCTGTCTTTTATACTAACCTGTTTATCCTGTTATAGAACGCAAAATTGCCAGAGTTTATCCCAGCATGCACTGCGTGAAAGACGGATGTCGTGTGTCTATTTTGTTGTTGTTATTCCCAACCCTGAATGACCGAGATTTGCACTGAGGCAGAAATTGCACGCTGACCCTTTGCAGTCCTCAGGTAATGACTGTATAATAAATGTTTTCCTGTGGGTGGTGGGGGGGGGGCGTAAATCTAGTTCTCTAGATTAAAATGGCCCACTTTGAGCAATGCAGCTCAGAGGCTATTACACCAGAGCGCCATTCCCTCCTACCCTGCTTTTCACTTAATTGAATCAGCCAGTCCCCATATCAGATATTCCTTAACGGAATACTGAAACCTTTCCACCCGTTTCCTAATACCATTAGGGGAAGCAGGAGAGCAAGATGGATGCTGTAATCCTGCTGCTTCAGAGCGCACAAAGGGAGAGTGTGCCCTGCAGGAAGACATTAGCCACGACGTTCACCATTCAGCCACGACAGTCTCCCTAGCACAAGACTTAAAGAGCCACCATAACGACGGCTCATTGCCCGTAAACAACCTTGCATGTGAATACCATAAACAACAGCTAATTGCACTGCTTGTTACAGGGGGAAGTGAGAATCCCTGCAACATGTTACAGTCTGCAGCACCTTATTTCCATCATGTCTACTCCAGTATTTTACAGTCCACATGGGTCCGGTGGCCATCTGTTAGTGAACTCGGCAGATATGCAGGAATGCACGTCCAATTTGACACAATGCTGGTGCAGAGGAACGAGGAAGCTTCCTGCTGCTGAGGTATTCTTATTCCTCCACCTATTTTCTGCTGTGTCAAACTGAGCTAAGCTAAGGTGAGGTCCATTATTTCTGGCCAGCTCAGGCGCGAGCTAATCCTCTTATTTGGGAGGTCAGCGCCAATCATTATACAGAAGGGTGCCATTACAGTGCACACTCCAGCGAGCAGCCTTCCCCTTACATAAATATATGACTCCAGGGACTGCTGTGACTCTAATTCATCCCTCCTGCTTCTTAGCTCTCCATTTTTTATTTTTTATTCCTCTCTCAACTTTCTCCTCTCTTATCTAGAACCTTCTCGACCCTCTTTTTTACCATTTCCCACACTTTCAGTACCCTTTTTCCCACCCTCGTTTTTTTTTCAGGATGCCCAGAGTGGCGTATAATTGAATCTGCAGAGAATGCATGAGCAGGAAGAATTATCTCAGCCTCTCAGGATGTGGATATAGCTGTACAGTAGGGTGGCAGAACAAAGAGAAACACACAATGCTGTTCCCACAAAACCACCGAAACTGTCCTTTTGATTTCTGTCAAATTGCTAACAACATTATGAACCTCTCAATAATGATGGTATCACATATTGTCCATAGGTAAGACAAGTGGAGCATCATATTGTTGGAGAGTGAGTCACATCTATTACTACTACTACTACTCACAATATGGTCTGAGATATGTCACTGTAGTGAGAAGTAATAAGGGAGGCTATAAGGTATTTTGGAATCAAATTCAATGTCAATCCACTCAACAGTTTTCAATACATTTGACTACAAACACTTAAAAATGGCAATGTGATGATGGAACAAGAGAAACGGTCATCAGAGACATGAAGACTTGTCCACAGCTGGCCCTTTAAACATGAACAAAGTGGAGTGAGATACTTCTATTAATTAATGAAGTTAGATTGAAGGACTCTTTTGTGCACCAGTCAATCCACACATGTTATTCCTAGATCAAATGTACGCTTAAAGGTGGGGTAGGTAAGTTTGAGAAACCGGCTCGAGATACACTTGTTATATTCCATGGAATGCTCTAAACATCCCGATAGCAATTAATATCTGAAGTGCTTTGAAGCCGTGGCGCTGTAAAAAGCACGACCAATCATCTGAGCCGGCTAAAGTAACTGGATGGCCTACCTGCCTGTCAGCCTTCCATCTGGGCACAAACTTATCTCGTGCCCTCATTGGTCATGTGCGCGTTCGTGTGTGTTGGAGGAGGGGCTCTGTGAGGAAGTGGCAGATTTTCTCCGGCTGTGTATTTTCAAATTCTAGCGCACTCGAGCTGCTTTCTCCAAAATTACCTACCCCACCTTTAAGGGTCTTTAGTGATTGTAATGTAATGTTAAAAGTCTGTTTCCTCGTATCTTGTTTTCATATTTGTAATTTTTGATGTTGCAAATGGAGCTGCCGTGTTGCAAGAAACATTTGAGTCTTGATCTGACAGAAAAATATTATCGTATCAAATCGAATTGTAACGTATTGATTCATATTAAATGGTGTCATATCGTAATGGACTGCATCATCTTACCGACTTTTTATCCTGGAAAAAGAGTTCAACATTTGTTTAAATAGTGAAATCTTTAACAAACAAAATGGACTGACCGACGCTGAACTAGCTAACATTGAAGACCCTCTATCTGCACCGTTAGCCAACTAAAAAAGCACCAAAGAAAAAGGCCCCAGCCATATTTTGGAGTCCTTAATTATTGGACTGATCACAGGCAGTAGTTAATTTAGTGTCAATGTTTATGCAGTTTAATTGCATGATAAAAAAGTGTTTATTAGCCGAAGTGGCGTCCACAACCTTCAAGTCCAGATGGGACAGCAGCCTGGTGTGATACCACACATTAATACAAAATAATAAAAACAGCCCCTTGCTCCTGCACAGGCTGTTATATAAGTGCAACAATGCGTGACTCTTCTTAATTTATGAATATGTAAAAAAGGGCAAATTAAAAAGCAACACTTTTCTTCCAGGGAAAGCTTCCCTTCTGTCCAAATGTTCTCGTGTGGAGCCGACAGGGGCAAAGATGGACCATAAATACTTCATAAATACCAATTACCTTAAGAAGTAGGCATGAAGAAAGAGCTGCTATTTCAGCCAATTATTAGTCTTCCCTCTCAAAGGGGGGGGGGGGGGATGACTCCTTCCTTTCAAGCCTCCCACTGAAAGGAGAAACCTCTGTCATGTTGCAGAGCTTCAATAATGTTTCCCTCCACCTTCATGTCAGGGATGAAAGAGCCCACATGTCCTTTGAGTGAAACCCCCGGAGGACTTAACATGCATCAATAACATTTCCATCCTCCAAGATGTTTAAGAAGACACATTATCTTCTCACTTTGAGGCTGCGCTCACATCCTGGGACTTTTATTTACCCCAAACTCAAAAGGTGCTTCCAGAGATGGAGATAGAGAAGGAAGAACAAAAGAAAGCAGACGGAGGGAGAGGCACGGCAGACATTGTGGAAGGAGTCGCTGCTTAAAATAGGACAGCTATCTCTTGAAGGAGCCATCATTCTTCATATGGGCAGCCTGTCTTCATTTCAACCCTCGGCAAAGCACACAGGGCTTAACACACTTACGTCGGAGGATTTGCTGCACTTGAAGGTGGCAGCAATTCCTCAGACTGTAGGAGAAAAGCCACCCCCCAAAAAAGCTTTAACAAGTTCAGCTGAGGCAATATCTTCCTCCTCATGACGGAGCGAACTTTCAGCCACGCCTAGATTTCAGTTGCAGTTCTACGTCATTGCAAATTACACTTTTATGTTTTGATGAAATAGTGATGAACCAGCATTTCTTAAAGGTGGGGTAGGTACGTTTGAGAAACCGGCTCGAGATACACCTTTTGTTATATTCCATGGAATGCTCTTAACATCCCGATAGCAATGAATATCTGAAGTGCTTTGACAAAAAATCCATTAAAACATTTCATCAGTTGAAGCCGTGGCGCTGTAAAAAGTACGACCAATCATCTGAGCCGGCTAAAGTAACTGGATGGCCTACCTGCCTGTCAGCCTTCCACCTGTGCACAAACTGATCTCGTGCCCTCATTGGTCATGTGCGCGTTCGTGTGTGTTGGAGGAGGGGCTCTGTAAGGAAGTGGCAGATTTTTCCCGGCTGTGTATTTTCAAATTCTAGCGCACTCGAGCTGCTTTCTCCAAAATGACCTACCCCACCTTTAAGATGTGTTTTGTTACTCTGCCAGTACCCAACGACAATTACCTCAGCTGGATTGTAAAGAAAAATCCGAACAAAGTGTAGCACAGTCCTGCCGTGATGCCCCAGAGGAGCCATTTGAAAACTGCTGAACAAACGTAAGTCTGTGGTTCATTCAAAAGGTAGACAAAAGGGACCAAACCAGCACATTTAGGAAAGCTCTGGGGAAATATAGGCCGTCTAAATAAATGGTGATGTTTTTTTGGATGTTGCTAGCATCCGCTTCCCTACTGTAAGAAATCAAATACAGTAAAACAAGGAAAGTTGAATGTTGAAACAAATATTAGGTATCAATATAAAATACTGTTCTTTTTTAAGTGAAGAAACTGTCTCTACGTCCATGTTTTTCATTTCACTCACATTAAAGTACTTGATATTAGGTATGGAAATGTCTTTATATTAATTTCACCAAGGATCTATTCCTCAAACTGAACCTGAGACATTGTACCTTGAGCAGAGGAAGTCGTTTCTGCTCCAAAGTTGGATGTTTCTGTCAAGGGTGAACTCAGAGGCATGAACTCAAATGCACAACTCAGACTCAGACTCGGGTGGTATTCAAAAATAAAGACTTTACTGGAATTAACACAGTAACAACAACAAGAAACACAAAATCACTCTTCCGAGGAAAAACTAAATGCAATAATCGTGATCATGAGAAAACAGGATACGACCATGGAGCAGGCTTGAACGTGGTCATGAATAAGAAACGAACTGGCAAGTGGGGACTAACACAATATATACAAGGTGAGGGGAACAGGTGGAAACAATCAGGGCGGGGAAATCAATCACGAACACAGGAGACACATAGGGGCGGGGAGCATGGAGATCTGAAACGAGGAGGAATACTTTTTACAATAAGACGGAGGGCACAGAACAAAGGGACATGACAACACTAATATAAAGAAAAGACTTTCATGATAAGTTTCCGAGACATGACATTCCCTCTAAGTGGTCTCCCACATGTTGCAGTAAGCTGATGACATTCACCTACAAAGCAGTGATTATGGGAAAAGGTTAGCAGACATTGCTTTTCCCGGTCCCTCACCATGATACGAATGACTCATCACATACAGTGACAATGCAGATGTACAATAAGGATTGGCGTCAGCTTGACCGTGAAACACTCACATCCTCCACAGAAGGCGGGCAGAAATAAAGAAAACCTCGCACATGGCAATATAATCATTTCTTCTGAACACCCACACACTTTACTTTCTTCCACTGAGAGCAAACTTCCCCAAGAAGTACAGTGAAACTTCACTCAACCCAAAGATGGTGCTTTAACATTCTGGGGATGATATCTCTTCAGACCTGACCGTCTAAAAAAAGGCGGTTAATACTCTGGTCTTCAGAAACCCTGGCTCTTTGAAGAGGGGAAATCTCCACCTCCTCTTTGAGTGAGGCTAATTAGATCATCGACATTTTGCTTGTGGCACCTGCTGGCATTAAGTGGAAAACAAGTATAACGCTTTGAACCCTTACTTAAGAAAGCCAGGTCCACTTTTAGCTTAGCGCCCCTCGGTGAAGCTGCAGAACGGATAGAAAAACATCATTTTCACATCTCTGGTAGCAATTCCGAACATTTTCCAAAACATTAGATGAGTCCAGTTAAGCCAGAACCTTACTATTTGTTTGATGGCTTCCACAGGATTCTTGACATCCACCTGGATCCATCTTATTATTATTTACAGACACGTGCATTCTCCAGCATTTGGACTACCTACGTTGTACATGTATTATCTTTTAAATGTACACACGACATCTATTGCACGTCTGTCCGTCCTGGAGAGGGATCCTCCTCTGTTGCTCTCCCTGAGGTTTTTAGGGTTCTCTTTGGACGTGTTTTCTTGTCCGATGTGATGATCCAAGGAAAGAACGTGTCGTATCCATATTCTGTACAAACTGTAAATCCATTTCTTGCACAATAATATCCTGCATTATATTTGTTACTGGAAAGTTGTATTTACACATATATATTTTCCACATCCACGTACAGTATATATATTTCTTTTTAATGCTATTTTATTTCTGAAATATTTTGGACTGTTTATTTCTTGTGTCTTATTATTGCCTTGTTTTTTATACTGCTGCAATGCAAACATTTCTCAAATTGGGATCAATAAAGTGTCTGTCTGTCTGTCTGTCTGTCTCCGTCTGTCTCCGTCTGTCCGTCTGTCTCTCTGTCTGCCTGCCTGCCTGCCTGCCTGTCTGTCTGTCTGTCTGTCTGTCTGTCTGTCTGTCTGTCTGTCTGTCTGCCTGTCTGTCTGCCTGCCTGCCTGCCTGCCTGCCTGCCTGCCTGTCTGTCTGTCTGTCTGTCTGTCTGTCTGTCTCTCTGTCTGTCTGCCTGTCTGTCTGTCTGCCTGCCTGCCTGTCTGCCTGTCTGTCTGCCTGCCTGTTTGATAATAATAATAAGCGAAAAATATTATAAGACATGATATTTTCTAACCCCTTGAACACCAAATTGCAAGGAGAATTACAGTTGAGTTGACTGCCGGCCAGATGCGCCTCTCACACTGCATTATCTCAGAAAAAGAGGCAGCATATGCTCCGCGCTGAGGAAGGTTTCTCTGCTACAGACCTCTGGTAAGCCGATTGAGAGAATTCCCCGAGCTTATACGGCCTACTTCATACAATATGTTGAGGGCGTGCTTGGATCGCGATGATGAGCCAACGCAGGCACATAACAGTCTGTGATACATTAGTTGGGGATCTATGGGGTAATAAATTGTAGCAGATCAAGGGAGCGTAAAGCAAGTATGACTGGACGTGCCATGCTTCATCCTTCAGACGCTCTTCCCATGATGTTACAGAGATCTGATTTGTCTTGGGCTGTTTGAAACGGCAATAATATCAGACGTCTAACTACTCGGTGTCAGCATGGACGATACGGCAGCTGCTATTTTAGGGCACAAGAAGAAGAAGAATAAGCTGAAATCAAGCTCCATATTCTCAACAATATCTGCAAATGAAAAGCACACATGCATTGTGTTCCTATGGTAAAGACTAAAAACAACAAATGCACAATCAAGACTTTTCTTATTCAGCTATGTACTAAACAAACTCTATTTATTGTAGGTCTTTATTCTCAACAGAGTGGTGCTGACACTAGTCCTAAAACACGGAAATGAGTCAGTATTTTAGCACTTCCTGTTCCTTTTTTCTTATGTGTTTGTTAAGAAGCATGAAATAAGGTCTATGGTGAAAACAACCCTAGGAGGTGTTCACGTTTTTACACAACGGTGATGGCCAGTAGTTTGTTTTTACCCTAGCGTTAGATTTGTACTTCTGTCGATTGCATATACAGTTCAACAATCATGTAGTGGCATTCATATCATCCTGCTGAACTAAACGTTTTGCCACAGAGCACTTTCTCTGCATTATGCCGATATCCAATGGCAACATCCCATTGGTTATAGCTAGGGATGCTCCGATCGATCGGTCACCGATCGATATCGGCCGATACTCACTCTCTACCGATCGATCGGTGCTCTCTAAACATGCCGATCGCGAGAGCCGATCGCATGACGTAAAATACATGACACTTTTCTCTGTGTGCGGCAAAACAAGCTCGCCAACATGGCTTCACCGGTCTGGCATTATTTTAAGGTGTCCGAAAAAGACAGTAAAATAGCGGAATGCAACGTGAAGCAGAAATCCTGCAGCTCCGCCCGCCGGACCGGTAAGCGAAACACACAAGAGTTAGACCTAACACACTTAGCTATTTGATCTACCTCTGGAACAAGCTAAACTAGTTATTATAAATATATGTATTCTTCACTGTCGGGTCACTCATTACTGGATCAGTGAGCTGCATGAGATACTGACAGGCTGTCAGGAGAGGGAGAGAGAGAGAGAGAGAGAGAGAGAGAGAGAGAGGGAGAGAGGAAAAGAGAGCGCTTCCGCTCATTTCTCCCGTGTTATTCTCCAAAGTGAATGTAAACTTGAATAATGCACTTCATTTGAATGTAATAATTAAGTTGATTGTTGTTTGTGGAAGCTCCAGTGAATGAGCATTAACTGAGTTTAAACATCACTTTAAATGGAAGATTTAAAGTGATGTTTAAATCTTCCATTTAGGCCCCGCCCACTCGATCGGTATCGGCCGATACTGATTCCGGCGATCGGCCCCGAAATTGGCGATCGGAGCATCCCTAGTTTTTATCAAGGGGGTCATCACTCCACCACTCTGTTATATGAGGACCAATGGTGGAATTGAATAATGGATGTGCTCCTTCAACCCAAACTGAATAATATTAATAATACATGTTATTTATTTAGGCAAGTTTATTTATATAGCACCTTTCAACATTTAGTGCTTTTCCTGGTGCTCAAAGCGCTTTACAAGAAAGGAAAAAAGTGCTAAGCTAGCTGGAATATGGGCGAGGGTAGGGCTGCTCCATTATCGCAAAAATCATAATCTCGATTATTTGGGTCAATAATAATTCACGATTATTAAAAACGATTATCCATTTACTTTGAAAACATAAATGTATTGGTGAAAAAACATTTGAACAATATGTTTTTAACAGTTGATTACCCTGAACTTTAAGTTTAACACAACTGAAAATAAAAAATAAAAATAAAAATAATCGTTTTATTTCGATTACGTTGTTTTCGTAATCGTTGCAAGCCATAATCGTAATTGCGATTAAAATACGATTAATTGAGCAGCCCTAGGCGAGGGTTATTCATTTGTTGAATGTTATAAGGGACATATTACATTTGATATTAATGAATTACATTTCTATCTTAAGCCCCTTAGGCGGAAATTGTAACCCCCAAGCTGATATCTTTGACATCACTGAGTCACTACCTCGAGTCAACAATTAAAAGTCAACTGTGAAATGGAATACTGATAAAGCACCAATAATAGCACGATGACGCAGAAGTGGAAAAAGACAGACTCTTCATGGACAGCCGAACAAATGAAATGATCTAACAGTTCCTCCAGTTGACTCAGCCTGTACGCAGACATCTGTCTTTTCTTCACAAAGCTCTCACACATTGTTTCTCACTTTCTTTTGACATCCAAGATAGAGATGGTGTTAGCCCAAATACACATTGTGCTACTGATGTTTACACTGACATCAGATCTGTTTAGGCAAGGCGAGTGTATTTATACAGCACCTTTCAACACAAGCCAATTCAAAGTGCTTTAGAAAAATAACAGACATTAAGCGCATTAAGAAATAAGACACGTTATTAAATGACATTTCAAAACGGTCATTAGGATGAATAAACGGTTTTTTAAAGTCTCCCAAGACCTTTTTACGTTTCCCTGAAACTTCCCTTGCTTTTCTAGGGTGCGTTCACACCTGCCTCGTATAGTCCGGTTGAATCGAACCCTGGTGCGTTTAGCCGCTTGGTGCGGTTCGTTGGGTCGGTGTGAACGCAGTCCGAGACCTATGAAGTGAACTAAACAACCGGACTCTGGTCCGCTAAAATAGGTGGTCTCGGAGCGCTTGCTTGCGAACTCTGGAGCGGTTCATGGTGTGAACGCAGTCCGCACCAAAACATAGGAAGCGTAGTATTTACGTGTCACAAGAACGCGGATGTCTTCAAAATCTTTAGCGAAAGAGTCTTTCAACACATCCGCGGTTGTTTAGTTAAAGAGTGAAGCAGAATGAAGTGCTGAACAGTGTCGTGTAAAGTAAAAATTCTCCGTCAGCTATACATAAAAGTAAGAACACTGTCGTCGGTGAAACGCCCTCCTGACTGCAGAACGTCTCTCATTATGTTATAATGTTTTTTAACGGACGTTGTCTGATTATATAATCATGTGCGCGGGCCGCTAGAGTCTGTTGATCTCCAGACTAACAGCAGCATGAAAATAACCGATGCTCCATGGCGGAGGCTCCGGTAGAAATGGCCGGGATTTGCGTTTTTACCCCCTTAATGTCTGACCAATGGTTGAACTGCATTTCCGTGCACATGACTTGTGTTTAAAGTTTATAGTCCGTTTGAGTTTTGCCGTGTGAACGCAAACCGAACCTTCTGGAAAATGAAACCATGTAACAAACTGTGGTCTGGTGCGCAGCAGAGAGCGGACTATTAGGTGTGAATGCACCCAGATTCCCTGAACCTAGGATTTTACACCAAGACTCCCAGGATCAAAGGTTTTCAACTAATTTAGCTAAATGTTCTTTGCAAGCACCTTTTCCCTTTTCACGGGGTCGAACAACGCTCACAACGGGCATGCAATGTCCTGTCAGATGGTTTTGTGTTGAGTCTCATTGGCCTTATAGGTATTAAAATGTTCCGTGCTGCGCTTTGAACATGCCTACAATAGATGTATGGCACCACCTGATGTTAAATGGGCTACTTACTGTATGCATGTTCGCCTGTCACTCAAAAGGGTCTGAGTGCTCAGTGATTCAACCGTCGATAACAAAAAGTCACTCAGCAGTTAGATACGGTTTGATAACTTGAGGAAAATAAGTTTAGTTCAGAAATACAACAACCAGAAAACGTCAGATCTCGCTCCCCCTCTTTCTGTCTTCTGAACACAAATGATTAAACTAATACATGACATGGCTCCAACACTCAGTATGACAATTGATAGTTATTACTTTGAGACAACTTAGAAAAACTAGTGCAGCTGTTTCAATCTCATCTGTGCGTGTTGCCGTTTTTAACCAATGGCATATTTACTATTTGCTCTATTTTAATGGATGTTGCTGTGAGTTCTTTCATGTGTCTGTTTATTTCATAGTAGTGTACAATAACAGGCATCATTGATGATAGTGACACAGTACACCCCCTCCCTCCTCTACCCCACATGCCCATATAAGCAAAACCAAACTCAAAATGTTTAGTAACAATTAAGATAATTTAAACAACAACAAACAATTTAAGACAAAAACAAAACAAAGAAAAAGTTCTTAATCGTCATAAAGTGATTATTTGTTCCCTATTTGAGATACTGAGGACATTTGGACCCATTCTTATGATGACTATGTGAAGTATCCGTGTACTATCTTATATGTGAAGTATCCGTGTACTATCTTATATGTGAGTATCAGTGTACTATCTTATATGTGAGTATCCGTGTACTATCTTATATGTGAGTATCAGTGTACTATCTTATATGTGAAGTATCCGTGTACTATCTTATATGTGAAGTATCAGTGTACTATCTTATATGTGAGTATCAGTGTACTATCTTATATGTGAGTATCAGTGTACTATCTTATATGTGAGTATCAGTGTACTATCTTATATGTGAAGTATCAGTGTACTATCTTATATGTGAAGTATCAGTGTACTATCTTATATGTGAGTATCAGTGAACTATCTTATATGTGAAGTATCAGTGTACTATCTTATATGTGAAGTATCAGTGTACTATCTTATATGTGAGTATCAGTGTACTATCTTATATGTGAAGTATCAGTGTACTATCTTATATGTGAGTATCAGTGTACTATCTTATATGTGAAGTATCAGTGTACTATCTTATATGTGAAGTATCCGTGTACTATCTTATATGTGAAGTATCAGTGTACTATCTTATATGTGAGTATCAGTGAACTATCTTATATGTGAAGTATCAGTGTACTATCTTATATGTGAGTATCAGTGTACTATCTTATATTTGAAGTATCCGTGTACTATCTTATATGTGAAGAATCAGTGTACTATCTTATATGTGAGTATCAGTGTACTATCTTATATGTGAGTATCAGTGTACTATCTTATATGTGAAGTATCCGTGTACTATCTTATATGTGAGTATCAGTGTACTATCTTATATGTGAAGAATCAGTGTACTATCTTATATGTGAGTATCAGTGTACTATCTTATATGTGAAGTATCCGTGTACTATCTTATATGTGAAGTATCCGTGTACTATCTTATATGTGAGTATCAGTGTACTATCTTATATGTGAGTATCAGTGTACTATCTTATATGTGAAGTATCCGTGTACTATCTTATATGTGAGTATCAGTGTACTATCTTATATGTGAGTATCAGTGTACTATCTTATATGTGAGTATCAGTGTACTATCTTATATGTGAGTATCAGTGTACTATCTTATATGTGAGTATCAGTGTACTATCTTATATGTGAGTATCAGTGTACTATCTTATATGTGAAGTATCCGTGTACTATCTTATATGTGAGTATCAGTGTACTATCTTATATGAAGTATCCGGTGTACTATCTTATATGTGAGTATCAGTGTACTATCTTATATGTGAGTATCAGTGTACTATCTTATATGTGAAGTATCCGTGTACTATCTTATATGTGAGTATCAGTGTACTATCTTATATGTGAAGTATCAGTGTACTATCTTATATGTGAAGTATCCGTGTACTATCTTATATGTGAGTATCAGTGTACTATCTTATATGTGAGTATCAGTGTACTATCTTATATGTGAAGTATCAGTGTACTATCTTATATGTGAAGAATCAGTGTACTATCTTATATGTGAGATCAGTGTACATCTATATGTGAAGTATCCGTGTACTATCTTATATGTGAAGTATGAGTGTACTATCTTATATGTGAAGTATCCGTGTACTATCTTATATGTGAGTATCAGTGTACTATCTTATATGTGAGTATCAGTGTACTATCTTATATGTGAAGTATCCGTGTACTATCTTATATGTGAAGTATCAGTGTACTATCTTATATGTGAGTATCCGTGTATCTTATATGTGAGTATCAGTGTACTATCTTATATGTGAGTATCAGTGTACTATCTTATATGTGAAGTATCAGTGTACTATCTTATATGTGAAGTATCCGTGTACTATCTTATATGTGAAGTATCAGTGTACTATCTTATATGTGAAGTATCAGTGTACTATCTTATATGTGAGTATCAGTGTACTATCTTATATGTGAAGTATCCGTGTACTATCTTATATGTGAGTATCCGTGTACTACCTTATATGTGAAGTATCAGTGTACTATCTTATATGTGAGTATCAGTGTACTATCTTATATGTGAGTATCAGTGTACTATCTTATATGTGAGTATCAGTGTACTATCTTATATGTGAGTATCAGTGTACTATCTTATATGTGAAGTATCAGTGAACTATCTTATATGTGAAGTATCAGTGTACTATCTTATATGTGAAGTATCAGTGTACTATCTTATATGTGAGTATCAGTGTACTATCTTATATGTGAAGTATCAGTGTACTATCTTATATGTGAAGTATCAGTGTACTATCTTATATGTGAAGTATCAGTGTACTATCTTATATGTGAGTATCAGTGTACTATCTTATATGTGAAGTATCAGTGTACTATCTTATATGTGAGTATCAGTGTACTATCTTATATGTGAAGTATCCGTGTACTATCTTATATGTGAGTATCAGTGTACTATCTTATATGTGAGTATCAGTGTACTATCTTATATGTGAGTATCAGTGTACTATCTTATATGTGAGTATCAGTGTACTATCTTATATGTGAAGTATCCGTATACTATCTTATATGTGAGTATCAGTGTACTATCTTATATGTGAAGTATCCGTGTACTATCTTATATGTGAGTATCAGTGTACTATCTTATATGTGAAGTATCAGTGTACTATCTTATATGTGAAGTATCAGTGTACTATCTTATATGTGAAGTATCAGTGTACTATCTTATATGTGAGTATCAGTGAACTATCTTATATGTGAAGTATCAGTGTACTATCTTATATGTGAGTATCAGTGTACTATCTTATATGTGAGTATCAGTGTACTATCTTATATGTGAAGTATCAGTGTACTATCTTATATGTGAAGTATCCGTGTACTATCTTATATGTGAGTATCAGTGTACTATCTTATATGTGAGTATCAGTGTACTATCTTATATGTGAAGTATCAGTGTACTATCTTATATGTGAAGTATCCGTGTACTATCTTATATGTGAGTATCAGTGTACTATCTTATATGTGAGTATCAGTGAACTATCTTATATGTGAGTATCAGTGTACTATCTTATATGTGAAGTATCCGTGTACTATCTTATATGTGAGTATCAGTGTACTATCTTATATGTGAGTATCAGTGTACTATCTTATATGTGAAGTATCAGTGTACTATCTTATATGTGAAGTATCAGTGTACTATCTTATATGTGAAGTATCAGTGTACTATCTTATATGTGAAGTATCAGTGTACTATCTTATATGTGAGTATCAGTGTACTATCTTATATGTGAAGTATCAGTGTACTATCTTATATGTGAGTATCAGTGTACTATCTTATATGTGAGTATCAGTGTACTATCTTATATGTGAAGTATCAGTGTACTATCTTATATGTGAAGTATCAGTGTACTATCTTATATGTGAGTATCAGTGTACTATCTTATATGTGAAGTATCAGTGTACTATCTTATATGTGAAGTATCAGTGTACTATCTTATATGTGAAGTATCAGTGTACTATCTTATATGTGAAGTATCAGTGTACTATCTTATATGTGAAGTATCAGTGAACTATCTTATATGTGAAGTATCAGTGTACTATCTTATATGTGAAGTATCAGTGTACTATCTTATATGTGAAGTATCCGTGAACTATCTTATATGTGAAGTATCAGTGTACTATCTTATATGTGAAGTATCAGTGTACTATCTTATATGTGAAGTATCAGTGTACTATCTTATATGTGAAGTATCAGTGTACTATCTTATATGTGAAGTATCAGTGTACTATCTTATATGTGAGTATCAGTGTACTATCTTATATGTGAGTATCAGTGTACTATCTTATATGTGAGTATCAGTGTACTATCTTATATGTGAGTATCAGTGTACTATCTTATATGTGAGTATCAGTGTACTATCTTATATGTGAAGTATCAGTGTACTATCTTATATGTGAAGTATCAGTGTACTATCTTATATGTGAGTATCAGTGTACTATCTTATATGTGAGTATCAGTGTACTATCTTATATGTGAGTATCAGTGAACTATCTTATATGTGAAGTATCAGTGTACTATCTTATATGTGAAGTATCAGTGTACTATCTTATATGTGAAGTATCAGTGTACTATCTTATATGTGAAGTATCAGTGTACTATCTTATATGTGAAGTATCAGTGTACTAATCTTATATGTGAAGTATCAGTGTACTATCTTATATGTGAAGTATCAGTGTACTATCTTATATGTGAAGTATCAGTGTACTATCTTATATGTGAGTATCAGTGTACTATCTTATATGTGAAGTATCAGTGTACTATCTTATATGTGAAGTATCAGTGTACTATCTTATATGTGAAGTATCAGTGTACTATCTTATATGTGAAGTATCAGTGTACTATCTTATATGTGAAGTATCAGGTAATAATATATGTGAGTATCAGTGTACTATCTTATATGTGAAGTATCAGTGTACTATCTTATATGTGAGTATCAGTGTACTATCTTATATGTGAGTATCAGTGTACTATCTTATATGTGAAGTATGAGTGTACTATCTTATATGTGAAGTATCAGTGTACTATCTTATATGTGAGTATCAGTGTACTATCTTATATGTGAGTATCAGTGTACTATCTTATATGTGAAGTATCAGTGTACTATCTTATATGTGAGTATCAGTGTACTATCTTATATGTGAGTATCAGTGTACTATCTTATATGTGAGTATCAGTGTACTATCTTATATGTGAAGTATCAGTGTACTATCTTATATGTGAAGTATCAGTGAACTATCTTATATGTGAAGTATCAGTGTACTATCTTATATGTGAAGTATCAGTGTACTATCTTATATGTGAAGTATCAGTGTACTATCTTATATGTGAAGTATCAGTGTACTATCTTATATGTGAAGTATCAGTGTACTATCTTATATGTGAAGTATCAGTGTACTATCTTATATGTGAAGTATCAGTGTACTATCTTATATGTGAAGTATCAGTGTACTATCTTATATGTGAAGTATCAGTGTACTATCTTATATGTGAAGTATCAGTGTACTATCTTATATGTGAGTATCAGTGTACTATCTTATATGTGAAGTATCAGTGTACTATCTTATATGTGAGTATCAGTGTACTATCTTATATGTGAAGTATCAGTGTACTATCTTATATGTGAAGTATCAGTGTACTATCTTATATGTGAAGTATCAGTGTACTATCTTATATGTGAAGTATCAGTGTACTATCTTATATGTGAAGTATCAGTGTACTATCTTATATGTGAAGTATCAGTGTACTATCTTATATGTGAAGTATCAGTGTACTATCTTATATGTGAAGTATCAGTGTACTATCTTATATGTGAAGTATCAGTGTACTATCTTATATGTGAAGTATCAGTGTACTATCTTATATGTGAAGTATCAGTGTACTATCTTATATGTGAAGTATCAGTGTACTATCTTATATGTGAAGTATCAGTGTACTATCTTATATGTGAAGTATCAGTGTACTATCTTATATGTGAAGTATCAGTGTACTATCTTATATGTGAGTATCAGTGTACTAACTTATATGTGAGTATCAGTGTACTATCTTATATGTGAAGTATCAGTGTACTATCTTATATGTGAAGTATCAGTGTACTATCTTATATGTGAGTATCAGTGTACTATCTTATATGTGAAGTATCAGTGTACTATCTTATATGTGAAGTATCAGTGTACTATCTTATATGTGAAGTATCAGTGTACTATCTTATATGTGAAGTATCAGTGTACTATCTTATATGTGAAGTATCAGTGTACTATCTTATATGTGAAGTATCAGTGTACTATCTTATATGTGAAGTATCAGTGTACTATCTTATATGTGAAGTATCAGTGTACTATCTTATATGTGAAGTATCAGTGAACTATCTTATATGTGAGCATCAGTGTACTATCTTATATGTGAGTATCAGTGTACTATCTTATATGTGAAGTATCAGTGTACTATCTTATATGTGAAGTATCAGTGTACTATCTTATATGTGAAGTATCAGTGTACTATCTTATATGTGAAGTATCAGTGTACTATCTTATATGTGAAGTATCAGTGAACTATCTTATATGTGAGCATCAGTGTACTATCTTATATGTGAGTATCAGTGTACTATCTTATATGTGAAGTATCAGTGTACTATCTTATATGTGAAGTATCAGTGTACTATCTTATATGTGAAGTATCAGTGTACTATCTTATATGTGAGTATCAGTGTACTATCTTATATGTGAAGTATCAGTGTACTATCTTATATGTGAGTATCAGTGTACTATCTTATATGTGAAGTATCAGTGTACTATCTTATATGTGAAGTATCAGTGTACTATCTTATATTTGAAGTATCAGTGTACTATCTTATATGTGAAGTATCAGTGTACTATCTTATATGTGAAGTATCAGTGTACTATCTTATATGTGAAGTATCAGTGTACTATCTTATATGTGAGTATCAGTGTACTATCTTATATGTGAGTATCAGTGTACTATCTTATATGTGAGTATCAGTGTACTATCTTATATGTGAGTATCAGTGTACTATCTTATATGTGAGTATCAGTGTACTATCTTATATGTGAAGTATCAGTGTACTATCTTATATGTGAAGTATCAGTGTACTATCTTATATGTGAAGTATCAGTGTACTATCTTATATGTGAAGTATCAGTGTACTATCTATATGTGAAGTATCAGTGTACTATCTTATATGTGAAGTATCAGTGTACTATCTTATATGTGAAGTATCAGTGTACTATCTTATATGTGAAGTATCAGTGTACTATCTTATATGTGAAGTATCAGTGTACTATCTTATATGTGAAGTATCAGTGTACTATCTTATATGTGAAGTATCAGTGTACTATCTTATATGTGAAGTATCAGTGTACTATCTTATATGTGAAGTATCAGTGTACTATCTTATATGTGAAGTATCAGTGTACTATCTTACCCACTGTCTAAGGAGTCAATTACAAGAACATATGAACATTAGGTAATTTCTGCGACTACTTAAGACTTTGGGACATTAGCATCCTGTGGTTTTCCATGCAAATAACACACGTCGACCTCACACTCTCCTCTGTCCAGACTCTTTTCTTAAGAAGGTGTACATTGTTTTTACCATAGTTAAGTAACAGAGACATTAGAAGACACACTGGCCGTTTCTCAATCTCGAGGAAACTGGCTTCCAAGCCAATATTTCAAGGATACTACGTTATCGAGTGCCGCCGAAGGACTGTTCCAATGTCCAGCATACTTGGAATTCCACCGAGGCCGCGTCCTTGGTTTGGGGGTAATTTCGAGGCTGCACATGGGTAGACTTCGCGTCCTTAAAATCCCCACAATGCTTTGCGCACGGACCAATTTCCCCAAATCTGTGGCGGAAAACGTAAGGCGGGGCCTCATGTGACGCACACCTGCACACTTGCTCGCCTGTTCCACTCTTTGTTTTCCGATTGCCAGGAAGGATTCTTGCCTCGCTTCTGAAGGAAGTGACTCGGAAGACATGTGCTACCAAGCAAGCATCCTCGCGATTGAGAAACGGCCACTCTTTCAGCCGACGGCCAAGAAGTACGTACGAACTGCGCATGCGTGAGTGGCAATAACTCTCCTTACCAGCAGGCGGCGGTAGTGTGTATTCCTCATTCAAAAGAGGCAACAACCGGAAGACAGACTGCGTGATAACCGAGAGAAGAAGAACAGACTGCGTGTTAACCGAGAGAAGAAGAACAGACTGCGTGATAACCGAGAGAAGAAGAACAGACTGCGTGATAACCGAGAGAAGAAGAACAGACTGTGATATAAACACACAACAAATAGCGTGTGCGTTCCATTTTCTACAGCGAGAAGCTCACGCTTTCCGAACCTGTGTCGAGAGCTGGAGTTAAATGAAATCTCACATTTGCCTTCTTAATAGTTAGTTTGGGTCCCTCACTTCCGTTTCGCTTCTCATGCACTGATTCGCTAGCTGAACAGCCAATCAGAGTGATTTATTTTTCCAGCAGACTTTTCGGCCAAAAAGGTGTCGGCACGGCTGAAAGGCACGACGGTGCGGGACACACCAATCTGAGTAGGGCGTGTCGACGCTCATCGTCGGCCACAATCAGCTTGGTGTGTCCGGGCCTGAAGGAGTCAATAACAGGAAGTCATGTAAGTTATTTAAAAGCTGTGACTACAAATAAATATAAACTACAAATGATACCTGAAGCTCCTGACTCCAGTGTATTTCTTAAGATATCCTGAAATGTGTACAATTAGAGGACACATATAGGGTTATAAAAGTAATTAAAAAGTCCCAGCTGATAAGTTGTGCTGAATAAACTGCACCTGGTGTTTCACCCTGATATGAAAGTGATGGACTAACATGTTGACTGTGTAGCGTGAAGAGCTTACGTTGGGCTGTAGCTCAGTATGCCTTTTTGAAAAGCCAATTATAATCATTATTTCTGTGACTACTCAAGACTTTGGGACATAACATCCTGTGTCTTTTCTTGCAAATGAGACACCTCAGAATCTCCTGTGTCCAGTCTCTTTCTTAAGATATCCTGAAAGGTATCCAGTGTTTTTACGTTAAGTATTATTATATTAGAAAAGACACTGTCTAAGGCTTCAATAACAGGAAGTTATTTAACACTTTGCAAAATGACATGTTGACATATGAAGCTCCTGACTAGTGTATTTCTTAAGATATCCTGAAATGTGTACAATTAGAGGACACATCAAGGGTTATAAAAGTAATTAAAAAGTCCCAGCTGATAAGTTGTGCTGAATAAACTGCCGGACTGAACCTGGTGTTTCACCCTTATATGAAAGTAATGGACTAACATGTTGACTGTGTAGCGTGAAGAGCTTACCAACGTTGGGCTGTAGCTCAGTATACATTTTTGAAAAGCCAATTATAATTGTTAGCTGGCTCGTTCACCTGGCTCTTACAGTAATTTATTTTTTGCTCATTGACTGTAGGCACTTACAGTGTTGAGCCAGACTGAGCAACAGTGGCTGTCAGAGACTTTGCCAATCCACACCGTCCACTCAGAAACTGCTGTCCACCTGCCATGGCGTATTCTGCATCCCACTCTAATTCAATTTACCACTCAAACCCATTTCAGTGCCTGTCACACATTTCCAGCCCAAAGGCAGTTGCAAGAAACTCTGCAGGGAGTGAACAGATACTGGTGGAAACATACTGGAATGTACTCTTCTAATATGAGAGTAACATCATAACAAAGGTATCCCAACTGTAGCTGTGCATGACAGTGTGTATGTATGTCCACATTAGGACCACATTACTCCTGTTCTGGCTGCCTTACACTGGCTCCCTATAGAACACAGGATAGAATTTAAAATTCTTCTTCTCGCCTACAAAGCCCTTAATGGGCAGGCGCCATCTTACCTCAAAGAACTCATTATACCCTACTGTCCTATTAGGGCATTGCGTTCCAAGAATGCAGGGTTGTTGGTTGTTCCTAGAGTCTCTAAAAGTACAATGGGAGCCAGAGCCTTTTCTTATCAAGCTCCACATTTGTGGAATCAGCTTCCAGTTTGTGTTCGGGCGGCAGACACCCTATCCGTTTTTAAGAGTGCGCTTCAGACCTTCCTTTTTGATAAAGCTTATAGTTAGGGCTGATTAGATCCAGCCCCTAGTTTTGCTGCTATAGGCTTAGTTTGTCGGGGGACATCTTACTTCTTCCTTCTCTCTGTCTATACCTGTGTACTCTCATGTTCCGATTAACCCAGCTTCCCCAAATGTCTTTCTTTTTGGTGTCTGTATACGCCGGGATCCGGAGTCATGGATGATCCTGCGGTCCTGTGTCCTGCATCGCGAGCCCTTGATCTTGAGTCGTGGCTGTGGTCCTGGATCATAGGTCCTGGATGGATATCCTTGTGGATTCATCTTCCTATTATACACACATGCATTTCCAAACATGTGGACTACCTATGTTTCAAATGTATTATCTCTTTGATTTACACACGGCATCTATTGCACGTCTGTCCGTCCTGGGAGAGGGATCCCTCCTCTGTTGCTCTCCCTGAGGTTTCTCCCATGTTCCCTTTAAACTGTGGGTTTTCTCTGGAAGTGTTTCCTTGTACGATGTGAGGGTCTAAGGACAGAGGGTCTAAGGACAGAGGGTCTAAGGACAGAGGGTGTCGTATTGTCATACTGATATTCTGTACAAACTGTGAAGTCCACTGAGACAAATGTAACATTTGTGATATTTTGCTATATAAATAAACATTGATTGATTGATTGATTGATGTCCTGATATTGAAGCTCAAGCCGGTGACCAGTGATATTTTTCTAACAGTTACTGTATGCTGTTTCTGGGAGTAAGAAAGAACATAACCCTGTGTATTTTTCTATTAAAAGAGGCCTTGGTTTTTTATTAGAGAACAGATTAGCCGGGAATGTCAATATCCAACAGCTTTGGATTTAAAGCCCTACTTACAAAGGCATTAAGATCCCAGGGAGTGATAAAAACATATTATTCCTGCTTCTTCTTTTGTTTAAAAAAGGGGACTAGAAAGAGTTGGCTTCATGTAATTAGACAGGACCTCGGTGGGATTGCTGAGACCACAACAATTAGCTCGCACTTTGATTTGTGTGAAGTTATTAAATGATTTTATTGTACTATATACCACCAGCCGGCCTTATTGAGCAATTTCATTCATTTGGAAATCTAATAAACATTATGTAAAAGACTGCCCAAGGCTTTGCACGCATTTAAAACAGATTACAGAAAATGAAAAGCACGGCAATGTCTGAAGGCGTATTTTCTTTGTGAACCTCTGTGTGGGGGGGGGGGGACGGGGACAGGGACAGGGGGGGGGGGGGGGGGGGTGGTGTTGACAGGCAAATAAAGGAAAGAAAAACAGTCACTCAAAAACACACCAATAAATATGCACAAAACCAGATTTTAAAGCGACAGCAAGTCAAATATTTGTGCCTCAATAACGTGTTATCAATAAGGTATGAAGAGACAAACTATTTATCTACGTTGAGGCCAGACGAAACTTAATCTGACCTTCTCTTCGAGCACCACTGCCACATCGAATCAACCTATAATGGGCAAAGTTATGTGTGAGTAGAAGTTTGAGATCAGCTCTAACAAGATTATATCCAGATGTCTCTAATTCATTGGTTTTGGATGCATTCAGAAACGTTCGGGGAAAATATAAGTGGTGGAGTAATAAGCATATTTTTCACACTTAAAGGACTACTTAAAGCACGCTGGTGTATCTGACATCTAAATAATTGGATGACCATTTGTTTATTTTAACCAAGTTTCATTTGTGTCATTAATAATAGCTTGTGCTCCAAAGTACAAGTCAGTAATGATGAGGTTTCTCAGAGCTAAGACTGTAATTATGCTGAAGATATTTAATTCTGTTGACCTGCACATCAGCAGGAGAGGACTCTTTAAAGTAGAGACACTACACACTGATATACACCTGAACATCAGCAGGAGAGGACTCTTTAAAGTAGAGACACTACATACTGATATACACCTGAACATCAGCAGGAGAGGACTCTTTAAAGTAGAGACACTACATACTGATATACACCTGAACATCAGCAGGAGAGGACTCTTTAAAGTAGGGACACTACATACTGATATACACCTGAACATCAGCAGGAGAGGACTCTTTAAAGTAGAGACACTACATACTGATATACACCTGAACATCAGCAGGAGAGGACTCTTTAAAGTAGAGACACTACATACTGATATACACCTGAACATCAGCAGGAGAGGACTCTTTAAAGTAGAGACACTACATACTGATATACACCTGAACATCAGCAGGAGAGGACTCTTTAAAGTAGAGACACTACACACTGATATACACCTGAACATCAGCAGGAGAGGACTCTTTAAAGTAGAGACACTACATACTGATATACACCTGAGCATCAGCAGGAGAGGACTCTTTAAAGTAGATACACTACATACTGATATACACCTGAACATCAGCAGGAGAGGACTCTTTAAAGTAGAGACACTACATACTGATATACACCTGAACATCAGCAGGAGAGGACTCTTTAAAGTAGAGACACAACATACTGATATACACCTGAACATCAGCAGGAGAGGACTCTTTAAAGTAGAGACACTACATACTGATATACACCTGAACATCAGGAGGAGAGGACTCTTTAAAGTAGAGACACTACTGATATACACCTGAGCATCAGCAGGAGAAGACTCTTTAAAGTAGAGACACTACATACTGATATACACCTGAACATCAGCAGGAGAGGACTCTTTAAAGTAGAGACACTACATACTGATACACACCTGAACATCAGCAGGAGAGGACTCTTTAAAGTAGAGACACTACATACTGAAAATGATAATAGGTCCTCTTTAATCCTCTAATATTATCCCTGTATTTAAAGTCGTTGCAGTGTACAGTAGATAACCACCGGGTGATGCAGTATTGTTTTGTACAGCAGAGGAAAGGGTTGTTGACGTTCTAAATTAGTAGGGAATGTCTTCGAGGGTTTAAAGCTTCTCAAACTTTAAAATCAAATTATGCCAAGAGACAGACAAGTCAATATATTGAACCAAATATGAAGGAACACCAACATCAGCATAAACCCCATCACTGACACATTCAGGCAGGATTCAAATGGGAGTAGACAGAATACTTCAGAGTGATGTGAACCCACTGCTGTCTGGATTATTCTGCCTTGAGAAGAACACAATTCAATATGTTTTCTATATGAAGGCATCCTAGCAACTCATATCAGCAAATATTATTCATATACATGTTGTTGTGTTCAAAATGACTATCCCCACATCCAGAGAATCTGCAGAGCAAACGCTGCCATGTTTGTTGAATTATCTGTGATTGATTAGTTACCATGCATGTCGACCGGCATCATGAGCTCTAAATCAGAACTGCAAAGCCGGATAAAAACATCAAAGCGTTTTCAGTACGCTGATGTCGAAGGCAGAAACATGCTTATTAAAAACCCTTCATTTAATTCAGCGTACTGCAGCGGCTGACTGACTAACTGCAGTGTTCAGATGCACAGTGTGGCTAATCCATATTGATCCAACATGACAGCGGGAAACACTCCAAAATCAATATCTGTGATTGATTGCTGTCCAACTTGAAGTACCAGCGCTCGTACTCTCCGAAAAATGACAACCAAGAAATGCAAAATCATTTAGCCTGATATGATGATAGAGCCTCGGCACATTTAATCCTGTTAGCCACTGAACAAGTACATTTTGTTTTGTATAGAAAAGCTTTCAAGGCCTTTTTGAAAACAACCTCTGCTGAATAATTTAGAGAAGTTTAACATCGAACATTTGCTTTAAACCAACAGCTCTCTACTTGACAATCTTTTATTTTTGGACTCCCTGTACCTCCGGCAAGATGATCGCATGATAGCTTTGCACGTGCAACACACACACACACACCATGTATACACATACACACATCATGTATACACACATACACCACACATACACCACATATACACACACACACACACACACACACACACACACACACACACACACACACACACACACACACACACACACACACACACACACACACACACACACACACACACACACACACACACACACACACACACACACACACACACACACACACACACACACACACACACACACACACACAGTCACGTCTATTCTTTGCCTTCGTTCTTGGTGAAAAGAAGTCGGCTTTCAAATTGACATTTGACTTTTCTCGGGAAAGTTTAAGAACACGATAAGACGCCAGCAAAATGCAGATCATTTCATTGAAATACTCATTTAATAGTTAAAAGACAGTCTTGCAATTAAAACCCTTTGATCTCTGAAGCTCCTGACTCCAGTCTCTTTCTCTACAGTTATTTAACCAGTGCTTAATTTCTGGCAAATAAGAAGACACACTTTGTAAGTCAGAGAGTCATGTAATGTATTATTATTAATACATTATTACATTTTAAGTTATGTAATTTCTGTCACTACTTGAGACTTAACAAAATAACTTGTTATGGTATTTCATGCAATTAAAACACGTCGATGTCAGAAGCTCCTGTCTCTTAATAGAGAACCAGCACAAGCTTTTGTATCTGTTTTAACGTCCATCGCTCCTAGTAAGGTCCAGAGTGTCTTCTCCATCCAGCTCTCACAGCTATCAATCAGCCATGACCCGTTCTTTAGATATCCAGAAATGTATACAGTTATTTAACCATTGTTTCATTTCTGACAAATTAGAAAACGCCCTTTCTTAGGAGTCAATTACGGGAAATAATAACTTATTTAATCGCTGTGACTACTTGGGACCTCGCAAAATAACATGTTGTGGTTTCTACTTGCCATGACAATACGTCGATGTGAGAAGCTCCTGTCTCTTTCTTAAGATATCTAGAAGTGATGTAACTATTAGCGTTATTATCTCTTTTAACGTCCATCGCCCATCCGTCTCTTAGTAAGAACCAAAGCCTCGACTCCATTCAGCTCTCGCAGCTATCAAACCTCTCAATCAGCCAGTCTGGAGGCTGAGATCGACAGCTGTTCTGATGGATCTGACGCCACTCAACTCATTCAATTTGTTTGGCAGCTTTGGAAAAATGCAACGGGTGTAGCATGCAAAAAACATTAAACCAATCATTCCCAGTCGACTGGCAAAGCATGAAATAAGAGTCGGGCCGTTTGGGGAGTTTTCTGTTTGCAGAGGCATCGATGCTGGATATCAGACGAGGCGACTCTCACTTTGTTCTTCTGGATGTTTTACATTTTTACCAGTTCTCAACCAGATAGGTGTCATGGTTCATATTTTACTGAACACTTATAGATGACTTCTGGGCGACATGACGGCCCCGCCCACTTTTGGGGGGAAAACCGTATTTGCTGTATTTGAATGGCGGTAAATACAGATTCTGAAGTTTTCTGCAATCGCATCAAACAATTAAGGAAATCGACCTTTTTTTGTATCTACAAGAAGCCCAATTGTGATGGGCAGACAGGACAATTACAAAACAATGTCATTGGACATCGATGATCTGTGTCAAGTTGAATTTGGAGGACGAGTGGCAGGCAGCAATCTAACACTGAAACTGTGATTTTAGAATGAGATTGTTTCTTTGATCGTCTTTTTCTCTGTAGAGGAAGTACAGAAACCGTCACTGTGTTTATTTGTTGTTGGAGGTGTAACATATGACTCAGCAGCTTTAAGACATGAAGCCACTATTATTTTCCACTTCACTCTGATGCATTGTGTTTCCCCTAAAGTGGGCGGGGACGTAATTTCGCCAGGAAGTGACACATGTGTTACTCACATAGTTTTTAGAAGACACTTCATTTAAAGCACTAATTAGTGTGAGTATTCTCAGTGGTGATCAACATATAAGGGTGATGGCCAAGTTACCAAGTGAGTTTATCCAACCCAGTCTAAAAAAAAAATAGCTACGTTGGTCGACAGGGAAACACGTAGTATATTCACAAATAAACCTCTCAAGACGTGACATGGATACAATATTTTGATACAATATTTTGTAACAAAAAACATGGAGCTCAAATAATCTTCATAATATCTATCAAACTATAAATCCTACACATCCACTGGACGTAGATTCTAAAAGTACAATATAAACTTCTCACTAGAAATGTAATCAAAAAGCATTATAACGGCCAACTATCCTACAATTTAGGATTTTCCACAAAAAATAAATCGGGTGTCCGCCATGTTTTTTTTTCTCACTGGGAAAGTTTGTGATCACATGACATGGACACTGGTCATTGGAAATGAATAGATACAAAATATCCATGTCACGTCTTGAGAGGGTTATTTGTGAATATACTACGTTTCGCCCTGTCGACCAACGTAGATTACACGTTTTTGTTGGTTTATCCAGGGGCGGTTCTAGGGGGGGCCCAGTGCCCCCCTAAAACTGACCTCTGACCCCCCTGTGGCCCCCCTAACAATGAACTTTTTTTTTTTTTTAAATGTATATTTTCTCGGTTTGCCAAAAACCGCAGGATTTTGTTGCTGTAATGTGAGATTGTGCAGACACCCTTATGTAAAGTAGAGATGTAACTGTTCATTGCCTTTAGTTTTATATAAATATGGTGTTAGTGCAAACATTGCACTATAACTTAAGCTGAAGCTAACAGTAATAACTATAAGATCTATCTGAAATAAATAAGTGTACTGAAACAAATACCAATAACTGTATTGCATTGTTTTCTTATGCGCAATTACTTCATACTGTCTAGTTCTCTTTTTCGTCCTGCATTTATTGTGCCCCCCTCAGAAAATAACTGGCCCCCCAGTGGCCCCCCCAGTCAAATTGGTCTATAACCGCCACTGGGTTTATCTCCCACACACATCTGAATGGCTTTTGTACATCCTCAAGATCCTAAAAAGAAAATACCCATTTGTTTTCCAGGAAATTGGCGTTTGTTGGTGACCCTAACCCTAGCCCTCCATTGCATGAGAGTTGAGCAGTCTTTATGTTTGACTGAACATCTGACTTATGGACCCGGGCCATGATGGCTGACAGTATAATAACCAGCCGCCCTGCAGACGTGTGCTTCCTCTTCTCCTCTCCATTACTCCATCTGTTTCCCACCAACCTGTGTCAACAGCTTGAACAAATGAAAAACTGAGATCATTCTCAGCAGCCGCTTCATCCTCTGCTCCACCGGTCTGAAGGGGCTTATTTGCCAGAGTTTCGACATCCATTGCTTCCCCCCCTTGGAGAGCTACCTGCCAGCCATCTAACTTTCTACACCCCCCCCCCCCCCTCACATATGTCTCCAGATGAAGCGCTGTCCTTGAAATGTATTAACATCCTCCTGTCCCACAAGCCAACATGTGACAGTTAGAAGGAAGAAATGAGACACTTTTCCTCCTGAAAACCATTATCTAGTTTACCCATGATGGCCGTGCTCCACACGAGACACCAGGGAAATAACTTTTGTTTTAATGGCAGATAAAACTATGTCAGATGACCCATTTGACAATTGAGTAAAGTGGCTGGGTAAGGGCCCAGATTGAAGTGAGAGTTTTCAGAATGAATGGATTTAATTATGATTTGAAAAATGCTTCCAATTATGATAATCATAGAACTTGTCAGAGTGCTGCCTGAGATCATATCTGCAACCCATCAATGACAGCACATATAGGATGGTATGCCTCGATATACAGCAACATTACTTTGCTATTTTATTGTTCAGTTGCTCCAGACCTAACTATAATATCAGAATTGGTTTAATTATCAGGTATAGGTTAACGCAGACAAGGTATCTGCTTTGGTATAAATAGTGCAAACAAAGACAAAGCTATTTTAAAACTTATTTTAAGACATTGTTCCCTTTTACTTCTGGTCTTTTATTGTTATAACATTGGCTTACAACCAAAGGACCTATAGGTCACTAAATCATTGAAGGGTTATCATTCTCCATCATTCATGGGCACAATATGAAAAGGTTTTAAAGCATTTTAGATTGACAGGGGAAAGGGTCATCGATAAATTACACTACAGCTAATTCTGTTGTGTCCTATAAGTGTCCGGGGGTCAGTTATTCTCTGCTCAGAGGTCCGAGTAAAGCTAAACTTTACATTTGGACCTGCTCTACGACAGGAGGCTTGAAGCTGCTTCGACACGTGTACAGAGTATGGATTAAGTACTATAACTCTGCAAGCAGTTCAACATTTACAGAGCTTGAAGCAACAGCAGTAACGGCCCGTCCACACAGCAGCGTTAAAAAAATCTTGAAAATCTTGGAGGTGGATGTGTCTGAAAGCTTGGGGGTTTTTTGCGAGCAACGCGACCAACAACCAATCACATGAATCTCCCGCCCCTGACATACAAAGCAATAGCAATGTTAAAACTAAGTAAACTGGATATAAAATCCGAAAACCTACCAGTTTCACCCACTGTCTCTGCCACCTCCCTCCATGCCTGGTTCCTCCGGTTTGTATCCCGTTACGTTAATAGCGACTGGTCATAAAGAACGGGGTAATTTGCTACCGCGATAACTCATTTCTCCTCCATTTTGT
This sequence comes from Gymnodraco acuticeps, assembly GCF_902827175.1. Classification (NCBI taxonomy): domain Eukaryota; kingdom Metazoa; phylum Chordata; class Actinopteri; order Perciformes; family Bathydraconidae; genus Gymnodraco; species Gymnodraco acuticeps. Next base: position 79,474 of record NW_022990873.1, on the reverse strand, counting down.
TAGAATATAGAAATGAACACTCCCAGCTTGCATGCGGTTTGATTGGCTAGCGCTCGTACTGTCAGATTTGCATAAACGGGATTTGATTGGCTGACGCTTCCAGCTTCAAAAGTTGAACATTGCTCAACTTTTGAATCCTGGAAATCTTCGCTTTGCTTCCCACAATGCAGTTCGGCGAAAAGTGAGGCAAAGTGACGTCACCCCATTCAAAGTCAATGGGCAGAAGCGTTGGAAGATTTTTTTAACGCTGCTGTGTGGACGGGCCGTAAGAGACGTCATTGCATAAAAAAGTTCTATCTAATCAGTCTTAAGACAAATAGAGGCCACACAAAGTACCCCCCCCCCCCCCGCCCTCAGGTTTGATGCCATAGATTTGACCTGCGATGTAAATTAAGAAGAGTCGATGCAACAAAGTCGAACTCACGCTGCTGTGATACTTATTTAAAGAAAACGTATAGGAAAGTAGAGGTACTGAATGACAATGTACTAAATGGATTCAATCTTAATTCTTCTAAACTGATTGTTGTTTTTAAGTCTTTGTTTTTAAAGTCTTGAATTACTGTTTGACCTTCTTTGTTGCTTGTTTTTAATTATGCTCTGTAAGGTGTCCTTGAGAGCTTTGAAAGGCGCCCATAAATAAAATGCATTATTATCATTATTACTATAATAATGCTTATGACCATTTAAAACGATTTAGTGCAGATTTAGGGTCATTTTCTTGCACACAAACAAACATACAGCATAGTAGTTTTCTTTACAAGTCTTTTCCAGTAACTATCATGTATCTGTATGTGCTTAGTAAAGGATGGAGGCCACAAGACATTGACCTAAGCACTAACCCCCAACTCTCTAGACGTTTGTTTAACGACACACTTCATGGATGCTTGTTGGAGCAATTTTGAGGAAAATAGTGACATTTCTCTCGCAACAAGCTCCTTATTGTCTTGTCTGTGCAGTGTTGCATTTGGAGAATAATGTTATCACGACATGTTCAAATGCAGTGCGATTGTAAAGTAGCTTCTTTGCAAGAAACCTTAATTATTACATTACATTGCATTTAGCTGACGCTTTTATCCAAAGCGACTTACAATAAGTACATTCGACCAGGAAGACACAACCTTGAAGAAAACAGAATCATATAAGTACATCAGGTTTCCTTAATAAATATGTAAAATAAGATATGTGTGCATGCATAGCAATACTTAATATATATTACATAATAACTTTGATCAATATAAGTGCATTTCTGATAATCTACTCTACCTTCCCTTTGCCATCCAATATACGTGCTGTTCTTATCGTTTTTCCGAGAGTCATTCATGCTCAACAGCTGAACAAGGCTACTAGAAATAATTACAGCTTGATACAAATTCTGGCTGAACCTCAAAGTTACTTTCATCTTGACGAAGAAAAAAAAAAACCTTGCAGAGAGAGACTACTTGAGATGTAACAGATCCATTTCTCTGAGAATATGAGAAACATATTGAGAGGGAGGAAATAGAGGAAGAGGGGAGTGAAGCCACCCCATGGCCAGAGTCAATACTGATCTTAGTAAACATAAATAGGCCTAGATCTGTTACATCCACACATGAGCACTTGACAAGAAGACTATTGATCAAATCTCAGCAAAGGCAACATACAAGATAGATAGCAGGTAGATGGTAACCAGATCTGTGGGTCCTGGCAATACTTTGCATATGCTGATGCTTCATTGATCTGATTGGTAGTAGTTGGCAGTGATAGACGGAGAAAGACAGATGGTCCATCTAATCACTAGTACCAAGTATTCTTTTTCTACAGTGCCTGCCCTTTTCCATCAGTGTCCAAAGACGGCTACTGTTATGGCACTGTGTAACAAACCATGTCTGGTGGCAGGTAATGAACTCCTAACGACACCGTGTCAAACCCTCAGAGAGCCTTCGTCGCCCTTTGAGAAAGTCAAGACCTATCGGAGGCCGTCCTGAAACCTGTCACAGCCGCAGTGTGATGAAATCCAAAGGGGTAATTACACTGCATTTGGAAAGGAGCTTAGATTTTATATTCATGGCTTTTTTCCAAACCTGGTTACACCATGCAATCAAATGCAATCAAATGCAGAAACCCAGCATCGAAGGCTCACATAGGTCTGCCATAGTGGGGTCTAATTAAAGCTGCGACCTCCGAGGTATTCTTTACCACTTCTGCGGTGGAGGACTGCTGAGGGGGAGCAAACCCTGCGAGTGCAAAGACAAACAGACTTATTAAGTCAAACAGGCCTATGGTGCTGCCGGATAAATGACAAGAGAGACAGGGGAAGATGGCGGGAAGCTTTTGATGGTTGAATAGAGGGGGAGAACATTCTGCAGCAGGCATAGCACTCCGGGTTTATAAAACTGGATTAATGTTCAAAATGGCGATGCCTGTATCTACATCCTAATGGATAAGGGGGGGAAAGGGGAGCATTGGCTCTCAGGGCAACACTCTGGAGAGATTCTAAGCCAGGCTGGCACCAAACCAATGTTGTAATTAGGACTAAATCACAGTAAAGGATGCAGAAGAGCGCACGCAAAATGTGATATTTATTCAGTTCCAGTTTCTCGAGTCTCTGCAAAATAAAATGATTCCTTAGTGCAAAGAAATTGGGCTGCTGCCAGACGTTTTCTCTGCAGAATAAGAATGCAGTGAACATGGAGCTTTACTTCCCGCTCTGTTCCCTGTTAGCCCTAATACTTCTTCTTCTGCCGCGGCCCTGATTTGCTCCGCCTGACATGAACGTTAGTCTTTCAACGTTCAATCAGTCATCCCAACTGCTCGCCGGTGACAGGCCGAAGAGAACAACATAGCCACAAATCAAAGGTGAGCCGAGAGCCTCTTCCCTTACAGTACATGAGCGCGGCAGGGATATGCAAAGGAGGAGAAGGATGTGTTTACATGATGACATTGTGTTTATCCATCAAAAGCAGATTGTAGAGAGAGGCAGTGTTTGGAGATGGCGGGTGACGGAGCGCTTTGCAGAGTCTGGGTGGCACGACAATCTACCAGCAGCTCCACCGCTGATGGAGGGCAACCGTCGGATTTGGTGCCACATCTTTCTCCAGAGCCCTGTCTGCTTTTCATCATTCCTCCACAAACAAAATGGAATAATCCAAGTCATGCTGTATAATCACATCCAGGATTATTTTTTGGCATATTTTGCTTTGCTTACAGAAGGAACATTGGAAAAAATAAGGCTTGAATTCCAACTTTTATGTATAATTCCACATTATTTCGAATTCACAAGCAATTTACCTTTCGTCCGTATTTCTATTTGTTCTTAAATCCATCAAACAAGGGATAGAAGAGCAGTTACTAATACACCAAGTCCTACAAATCCTTAAAAACGGTTTTGTGTGTCCCAAAATGATTATCCTTGGAGGTCAAATAATCCTGATGAAAGACTAAAGACAGGTGTGAATACATGATCTTGTATGCACACCATTTTTGTTTGTGTGTGCACAGATATCAAAAGATGAATTTAAATCTTAATAACTTTCTCAATCCTAAAATATGATACATTTGAGAGTATTTTTGGATCCCAACCATTGGAAGAACTTTCTCTTGGTTTTGGGAACAGTTGTATTTAAGGTATGACAGCATGCCATTTAAAAATAGGCTTGCACAGGGTGAGAAATATAGTAAAAAACGAGGGTGGAGAATCCTCATCCTGTCATTGCTAAAGCTTCTGAGGCCCCCCGCATGACTCTGGAGATTATGTAAAGGCCGCTGAAATATCAGAGGGTTTACTCTCAAATGACAAACATCCCAGTGCCAAGACAGTTTCCATGCCAGGTGGTGAAGAATATGCATATATGGTCCAGCATGAAATGAAAACTAAAGCCTGGTTTGGACAGATGAACAGGACGGGCACATTAATAAACACTGAGATATGGCGCTTATCTTATCACTGACACACAGGAAACATATGATGGTGAATATATAAATATGCGATGGAAGCAACTGGCTTTAGCTGTCAGCAGTTTACAGATATAACAACCAAATGGAAACATAAATGTGCATCGAGTATTTAAATGAATCTGAAAATAAGTAAATAAGTGTTATTAATATTATTATATTAATATTAATACCTGCTGTGTGACGGCCTTATTTACAATTTCCCACTTCCGGTTCAAAACGTAGTTATTCCGGTTTAGCACTTGCGAACCCAAAAAGTCGGTGTGCCATTTAGCTAGTGAACATTACCTATCTATCTATCTATCTATCTATCTATCTATCTATCTATCTATCCATCCATCTATCTACCTATCTATCTATCTATCTATCTATCTATCTATCTATCTATCTATCTATCTTGCTAACATTTGCTATCCATCTGCATAGTTAGCTAGCTTACTTTAGCGTCCCATCTAACAAGCTAGCTAGCTAGCTGCCTAGCTAGTGAAAATTATCTATCTATCTATCTATATCAAGCTAGCAAACGTTTGCTTTTTAACAAGCAAACTTAAGCTATTTAGCTAGTGAACATTATCTATCTATCAAGCTTGCTAATGTTTACTATCTATCTACATAGTTAGATAGCTTACCTTAGCTAACCATCTAACAAGCTAGCTGGTGAATGTTAGCTATCCAGCTAGCTATCGCCAAATGTGGCTTTCGTAATTTCGCAGACCGGGCTCTCTCATACAGTTTTTTGGGATAATGTAATCACATATTGGTGTTTGAAACGGTTTGTTTATTGGCTGGAAAACTGCCATTACACAACAGTTCATTTAAAAGCTTAAAAAACGTTTTTTTGGCAAGTAATAGCAATTAAGCTTTTACCGGAAGTGCCAAAACATTACAAAGTATACTGTGGAAGCGCCCTAGAGCCAGCAAAGCTGAAGGTGAGTGGACGAGGCCAGGTTTCTGACCTGATGGATAATTAAAGTGGATTCTGGTGTGCTGATGAAGAGCATGTTACAGGAAGACAAGGTGAAATGCACACCTGCACTTTGTGATTCCCAAGAGTAAAACTATAAAAGAGCTCAGCAAGAGATCAAATCAAGTTTTATTTATATAGCACATTTATAAACGGTTTTTGGTCGAGCCAAAGTGCTGTACATATAATACAAAATAGCCTACAGTAGAGACACTTTACAGCAAATACAACAACACAGATTGTTCAGAATATCAGTATGAGAAAAACGACACCCTCTGTCCTTAGACCCTCTGTCCTCAGACCCTCTGTCCTCAGACCCTCTGTCCTCAGACCCTCACATCGTACAAGGAAAAACTTCCAGAGAAAACCCATGATCATGGTGAACTTAGAGCATGTGGGTGTAGAGCACAAACTAAAAGAAGATAAACGTATTTTGGTGTTAAAGTGGAACAAAATATAAACAACAACACATGACGAGTGAACCCAAACAACAAGACCAGAGAACTGGGAATAAAGTTCAGAAAAGACGATGTTTTCTTTCATGTTTTCACCGTTTGATACCAACTTCTTTAGCTTTTAAATGTCAGTGATGACTCATTCTGTAAAAAATAAACCATAGAGTGGTGTTGAGAAAAGATGGAGGATGGCAGGTGATGCAAGGCAAGATCTGATGGAGGAAACAGAAGGGAAACCCAATGAGAGGAGTCGAGATGACGTCTTAAGCCTTTCACTCAGTGTTGTGATGATGCAGGTTAGCGATCACCCATTGTTAACTCAAATGAGAAGTCTGTAAAGCAACACAATCGTTGAATAGAAGGATTTGAATGGTTTTAGCAGTTATCATTATTTAATTATCATTTCAAACGATCGCAATGCGTCTACTCTTCTCTGAGTGTTTTAGGTTTATTTGCCGATGTTGTGTTTCCCTGTCAATGTGTGTATCATAAAGCATTATGCAGTTTCACATTTGTTGTGTACCTGAGCAGCTTTCCCAGGGTACATTTGACCCTCAGATTTAAGGGTAGTTTACATACATGTGCCAATCAAGTAGAGGGAAGTAAAAACATGCCTGACAAACATTCAGTGTTGGGTTACAAACTAACGCGTTACTGTAACACAACGATAGTTACGGCTGTAACTACGGTTCTATGAGTCCCGGATGACCGCCAGAGGCGGTGCTTTAAGCACTGGATATGTCCATCGCGCGCATGCGCAGCTCGAGTACCAATAACAACAAAGTCACCTGTGACCCACGTGACACCAGCTATATCAGCCGGTGTCGTCAGAGGATCTGTTCCCAGAATCTTCTCGCGAGCACACAAGAATTCTGAGTGACAGGGAACTCTGGCGGTCATCCGGGACTCATAGAACCGTAGTTACAGCTGTAACTATCGTTCTATTTCGTCCCTACTGACCGCCAGAGGCGGTGCTTTAAGCACTGGATGACTTATACCAACAATGTCATGAAGAATCCAAGCCCTTGCTCACCACTGGAAACAGCGGAGCTCGGCAAAAGGACCACGCCCAAATAATGGGGAGTGGCGACATTGACCTGATGACAACTGGAGAATGTGCCAGAAGACGCCCACGACGCCGCGGCGCAGATGGTCTCCAGGGGCACCAGCCTCAGGGCAGCCCAAGATGTTGAGATGCTCCTTGTAGAGTGGCATCTCAGCCCGATGGCAGGGGGTGGCCACTGGCCCCGTAAGCCTGTGAGATGGTATCGACAACCCAGTGGGGCAGCCACTGGTTAGAGGGCATAACCTCCTTTAGTGCCGCCAGGGCAAAATCAAGAGTTGCTCCTACTGCCGTATACAGGCAGTAGCCTTGATATACACCCTTTGGCACCCCCAGGGCACAGCAACTTCGACGTGCCGTACTCCTGAATGTCAAAGCATGCCAGCTGTGCAGGCTGATTGAAGTGGGTTTGTGGAAGGACCCCGGGCAGGAATGCCACATTTGCCCAAAGGGCAACGCCTGAGAGTCCCACCTCGGGCATGTATTGTTTATGGAGAGGACATGCAACTCCCCGACTCGCTTCCCTGAGGCTATGGCAAGCAGAAATGCTGCCTTTGTGGGCAGCCACCTAAGCCCCACCTGGGCCAGGGGCTCGAAGGGAGGAGATGATAGGGCATCCGGCAGCAGGGGCAGGTCCCAAGACGGAGCCCTCGGGGTGCTAGGGGGACGCTGCCGTAAAGCCCCTCTCATAAAGAGGGACACCGACCTGTGGCACCCCGTCGTGGCGCCGTCGACCCGAACATGTCGGGCAGAAATCGCAGCCACATAAATTCAGAGTGGAGTGAGAACGTCCACTATCTAGAAGGGACTGTTGTCTAAGCAACAACGTACATGCTGTCCCCAAGGAACACGCACATTCTTGCCCCCCAGTTGGGGTAGAAAGTGCGTGAGTGCAAGCTGCACAGCCCGAAGTTCTAGCACGTTGACTTGGCGCGCACTCTCCTGGGCAGGCCGCTGACCCTGAACGGTCCTGCCCTGCCGCACTGCACCCCACCCTGAGAGACATGCACCTATGGTGATGGTCTCCTGGCGGGATGGGATGGCGCCCATGGGCACGCCCACTAGGAGATAGGCCCTGCCCCTCCAGCGTGACAGAGAGTGGAGGCAATGCTGCGACACCCTGACTTCCCTGTGCCTGTGCCACTTGGCGTCCAAGTGAAGGCTGTTCAGCCACATCTGCATGGGGCGCAACGACAGCGGGCCTAAGGGCCCAGCGGCCGAGGCAGCTGCCAGTCTGCCCAAGGGCCGGAGGAACTGAATATAAGGCACCGTCTTGCCCGGCCCACGTGGAAGTAGGCATCCCTCAAGTCCACGGTTGAGAACCACTCCACCTGTGCATATGCAGTGGTCAGCATATGGAATGGCAGCACCTTCAGGAATCTCTTGATTCCTCTGAGGTCCAAGATCGGGCGAAATCCGCCGACTTTCCTGCTCACGAGAAAGTACGCCGAGTAGAACCCCCTGGGCTACGCAGAGGGTCTTACTGGCTTGATTGCGTCCTTGGACAGAAGGACGGACAACTCTTGGGCCAGAGCTAGGGCCCCTGCCGGATCGCTGACGACTGTCAATTAGACCCAGCCGAAGGCTAGGGGCCGGAGCTGCGGTCCGTACCCCTAAGTTAAGATGAAAACCACCCAAGGGACGGAAGTACAGACCGCCCAGTAACTGAGCTGCTGCTGGGAAAGCAGCCGACGACCGCCCCCGGGATTTCAGGGCCCAGCCCCCCGGCCCCTGGAGCCTCTTGGGGGGCGCCGGTAAGGCTCTGGGGCACGAGGCCGCCTGGAAGGCGGGCGACCTGGGGCACGAAAGTCATTGGGTCGCGCCGCTAAGACCTCTGCAGACCACCCCTGTAATCCGGCGGCTGAGTGCGGCTGCTAGAGCGGCCCCTGGGCCTGCTGGGAGTGGGCACAGGTCTGCGAAGACCCGAGAGCTGCTGCCTGGTCTGCCTAGCTTGGGCGGCATGCTCCAGTGCCTCCAGGGCAGCTGACCTAAACAGCTCCCCTGGCTCGACTGGTACGCTACGGAGGACTCTCCTACATGCCTCCGTTAGTGGTGACTGGGCCAGCGAAACCTGGCGACGAGTCTGTACCACAGCTCCTGGAGGACGCGTTAACGACCGGTAGCTCCGACTGTCCGACTGTCAGTCACGCGGCCTGCTGCTTGCAGAGAAATCCCTCAGATCAAACGTTCAAACCTGAACGCTGTAGGCTACAAAAATGTAGCCACGGTACCCTCGCGCAGTGAGAAGATGAAAGGAACAGATCCTCTGACGACACCGGCTGATATAGCTGGTGTCACGTGGGTCACAGGTGACTTTGTTGTTATTGGTACTCGAGCTGCGCATGCGCGCGATGGACATATCCAGTGCTTAAAGCACCGCCTCTGGCGGTCAGTAGGGACGAAATAGAACTACCTTTTGCGGTAACTAATAACGTTACTAGTTACCTATTCCCATTCAGTAACGCCGTTATAGTTACTGTGATTTAAATGGGTGCGCTACTGCGTTACATTATGTGATCCAACTGAACCGAATCTCCCTGCGGATGTAGCTTACAGGCGAACACAGTGATGTCCTCTCACAGCACCATGGAAAAGTGAAAGTGACCAGAGAGGAGTGATGATTGGTTAACGCTGGGTAACTTTCAGGGTAAGCCAATCAGAGACAGAGTTGGGCGGGTCTTGCCTTATGGGGAAAATACACAGACACACACATACACTTGCTAACACACACACACACACACACACACACACACACACACACACACACACACACACACACACACACACACACACACACACACACACACACACACACACACACACACCACACACACACACACACACACACACACACACACACACACACACACACACACACACACACACACACACACTATGGCAGATGCAAGTATCAGCGAGAGCAGCAGCGCATTTACAACTTGGAGATATAACCACTATTTTCAATTTGTGGGGATAAAGGACGCAACAAATATTATGGTCAAATGTAAACTGTGTGCAGACAGAAAGCATTGTCCACATCGAACAGCAGCCAATCTCCTGAAGCACCTATAACTAATGTAGCTACAAGTGGGGAGTTGTCTTTTCTCTGACGGTGCCACAGAACAACACAAAAACTTGTATTGTTATTATTTTTTAAAGTAAAGTAACTTGTTACTAGTTACTTGTATAAGTTAGTAACTAATAAAGTAACTAGTTACTTTTTTGAGAGCAGTAACTATTACTAGTTACTTTTTAAAAGTAACTTGCCCAACACTGCACAGTTTCAAGTCAGTAAAGTCATTGTCAGACTTCTCGGGCGACCATTTTGAAAGAAGTAGATTGAGTGTGATTTAACAAAGAGTAAATTACCCATCAATACAAAGTTACTCCTTGAATGCATTCAACTCTAAACTTGCAACACAGCTATGGGAACATCAATGGGTTGGTTATAAATGGCGTTCTAAATGCAGCTATTTGATTTTGATTTGATTCGATTTATTTTTAATGTGTAAAACAATAATACAAACATTTAACATGAGAATTATTATACAATACAAAATGAAACAGTGTCAAATTATTACTCATTCTAAGTTATATATAAACAAATGATCTACTTCATTAAACATCCGAAAAGGGGTGGGAAGAAGTTTACACTTATTTAATCCCACCCCTTCTCCCAAAAACTAAATGATATATATATATATATATTTGTATTTCTTTGCTCTCACAGATGATCCAAAGCTAGACATTTGGACAGTTGTGAGGAAGATAGACCACCACCTCTTTCCGCCATCTGTGCCCTTCACCATGCTGAAGAAGCAGCTGAATCATTCGACTGGTTGTTAATTGTTGAGATGAATCATACATCATGTGACCGCACGAGGCACAGATTTGTCACAAGATGATGACACACACACACACACACACACACACACACACACACACACACACACACACACACACACACACACACACACACACACACACACACACACACACACACACACACACACACACACACACACACACACACACACACACACACACACACACACACACACACACACACAGAGATAACAGACTAACACTAGTGCCATGCTTGTTAAGGGAACTCCCCGCGAGGCTTAAGAAAAGGCAGGTAAATACATCAACATCCTTCCAGCTGCACGGTGAAGCAAAGTAAGCTAAATCCTCTCACTCACTATTTAGCCGCCTTATATCCGTGTGTGTGTGTGTGTGTGTGTGTGTGTGTGTATGTGTGTGTGTGTGGGAAAGAGAGAGATTAGGGCTGCCATTCACACTTAATTCTACATCAAGGGAGGCAAGTTAATTAACGGAGGCCATGTTCACTAACAGCAATATTTAGAACAGAAAAAAAGTGCCTACGTACTCCAGCTGTTTACTCCAATAACTATATAACAAAGTATTTTATGTAGACTTCAAGTCACAGACGGTAATTAATATGTATCAAAGGGTTTTTTATGGTGAAATAGTCGCTGTTTTTGCCACATGTTGTTCAGGAGAAGCTGATATCTGACAACCTGAAAGCACCACTAATTAAATATAAAGTCAATGTATTGGAACAAAAGGTATTTAACATGATTTACTAAAGGCTCATGCTCTCTGTTTGGCCCCATCAGACTGACTGTCATTTGACTTTGCCTGAAGCTAAAAGGACAGGACAACATATGCTCATAAATAAGATTAGAACATGTGGAAGAGATGGGAATCCGTCCATGATAACCTCCATATCTGGCGTAGTGCAGATTGATGCTGAGATAAAGTCAATTTAAAGCAACAAGGGATATTCTCCAGCAGGAAATGAGATAAGACGAGAGGATGTCATATGTTGTGCAGATTGTGAAAGCTATCGGAGGGTAATTTGTCCATTTGGGGTTGTATAGAAATTGACCAGATTTGACATATTGCAAAAACAGGGACGGAAACTAGTTAGCTCAAATTCAGAAAGTCACATTTCTCCACTATATCCTAAACCATTACTGCTGACTTTTATCAACTACATTGGCGATTACAGTTTGAATTTCATTTTTGAAGAAAATACATTGAGATGTTCTTCTGACGAGAATGAACATGAATTCTTAAGTGTGAGCCTGTTAGCTTAGAGATTGTTATAAGTATTTTTTGCAGTTTTAAAGCTTCATAAGGTCACAGTAAGACCATTTTAACCGAAGCTAGAGTCTTCTGCTGGGTGATGGTATGTTCCTATTAACGAGAAGACGAGTCAAGAGCTCCTCGTTGACATCTCCATCCTCATAAAGACCACGTAATCGGTCTGCGTTCATACTAAAGTCGTTCTTTTGCATACGTTAAAAGTCGTCAGACGTCGTTCTAGACTCACACGATCTGAGGTAAGAGCTTCACTGCATCATGAGCTCATCAAACTCCTCCTATGACGCTCCATTATAACGAAAGACCCCTTGATCTCACCACTTAGCTGATGAGTGAGTCAGCATGCAATGTGACCTCCGGTTTCCCCGAAGACGATCAGTAACTCTGCTGAATATCAAAGCAGGGAAACGCAGCGTGCTTCTCTTTGATGATTGCAGTGAAGGTTTACACAGCATCCAGTAGCATGCGTCTCAAAATATCAAACTATTACAGATCCATTAGCGCCGTGGGACCACGTTCAAAACATGTGACTTTAAGTTTTACTAACGATTAGCAGAGAGTTTATTCTGGATGTATGGTCCCGAATAAGATGAGCCTTGATGACACTACTTACTGATATACACCTGAACATCAGCAGGAGAGGACTCTTTAAAGTAGAGACACTACTTACTGATATACACCTGAACATCAGCAGGAGAGGACTCTTTAAAGTAGAGACACTACTTACTGATATACACCTGAACATCAGCAGGAGAGGACTCTTTAAAGTAGAGACACTATATACTGATATACACCTGAACATCAGCAGGAGAGGACTCTTTAAAGTAGAGACACTACATACTGATATACACCTGAACATCAGCAGGAGAGGACTCTTTAAAGTAGAGACACTACTTACTGATATACACCTGAACATCAGCAGGAGAGGACTCTTTAAAGTAGAGACACTACATACTGATATACACCTGAACATCAGCAGGAGAGGACTCTTTAAAGTAGAGACACTACATACTGATATACACCTGAACATCAGCAGGAGAGGACTCTTTAAAGTAGAGACACTACATACTGATATACACCTGAACATCAGCAGGAGAGGACTCTTTAAAGTAGAGACACTACTTACTGATATACACCTGAACATCAGCAGGAGAGGACTCTTTAAAGTAGAGACACTACACACTGATATACACCTGAACATCAGCAGGAGAGGACTCTTTAAAGTAGAGACACTACATACTGATATACACCTGAACATCAGCAGGAGAGGACTCTTTAAAGTAGAGACACTACATACTGATATACACCTGAACATCAGCAGGAGAGGACTCTTTAAAGTAGAGACACTACATACTGATATACACCTGAACATCAGCAGGAGAGGACTCTTTAAAGTAGAGACACTACATACTGATATACACCTGAACATCAGCAGGAGAGGACTCTTTAAAGTAGAGACACTACATACTGATATACATCTGAACATCAGCAGGAGAGGACTCTTTAAAGTAGAGACACTACATACTGATATACACCTGAACATCAGCAGGAGAGGACTCTTTAAAGTAGAGACACTACATGCTGATATACACCTGAACATCAGCAGGAGAGGACTCTTTAAAGTAGAGACACTACTTACTGATATACACCTGAACATCAGCAGGAGAGGACTCTTTAAAGTAGAGACACTACTTACTGATATACACCTGAACATCAGCAGGAGAGGACTCTTTAAAGTAGAGACACTACATACTGATATACACCTGAACATCAGCAGGAGAGGACTCTTTAAAGTAGAGACACTACAAACTGATATACACCTGAGCATCAGCAGGAGAGGACTCTTTAAAGTAGAGACACTACTTACTGATATACACCTGAACATCAGCAGGAGAGGACTCTTTAAAGTAGAGACACTACACACTGATATACACCTGAACATCAGCAGGAGAGGACTCTTTAAAGTAGAGACACTACATACTGATATACACCTGAACATCAGCAGGAGAGGACTCTTTAAAGTAGAGACACTACATACTGATATACACCTGAACATCAGCAGGAGAGGACTCTTTAAAGTAGAGACACTACATACTGATATACACCTGAACATCAGCAGGAGAGGACTCTTTAAAGTAGAGACACTACATACTGATATACACCCTGAACATCAGCAGGAGAGGACTCTTTAAAGTAGAGGACACTACATACTGATATACATCTGAACATCAGCAGGAGAGGACTCTTTAAAGTAGAGACACTACATACTGATATACACCTGAACATCAGCAGGAGAGGACTCTTTAAAGTAGAGACACTACATGTATACCTAACATCGCAGGAGAGGACTCTTAAAGTAGAGACACTACTTACTGATATACACCTGAACATCAGCAGGAGAGGACTCTTTAAAGTAGAGACACTACTTACTGATATACACCTGAACATCAGCAGGAGAGGACTCTTTAAAGTAGAGACACTACATACTGATATACACCTGAACATCAGCAGGAGAGGACTCTTTAAAGTAGAGACACTACATACTGATATACACCTGAACATCAGCAGGAGAGGACTCTTTAAAGTAGAGACACTAAATACTGATATACACCTGAACATCAGCAGGAGAGGACTCTTAAAGTAGAGACACTACATACTGATATACATCCTGAACATCAGCAGGAGAGGACTCTTTAAAGTAGAGACACTACATACTGATATACACCTGAACATCAGCAGGAGAGGACTCTTTAAAGTAGAGACACTACATGCTGATATACACCTGAACATCAGCAGGAGAGGACTCTTTAAAGTAGAGACACTACTTACTGATATACACCTGAACATCAGCAGGAGAGGACTCTTTAAAGTAGAGACACTACTTACTGATATACACCTGAACATCAGCAGGAGAGGACTCTTTAAAGTAGAGACACTACATACTGATATACACCTGAACATCAGCAGGAGAGGACTCTTTAAAGTAGAGACACTACAAACTGATATACACCTGAGCATCAGCAGGAGAGGACTCTTTAAAGTAGAGACACTACTTACTGATATACACCTGAACATCAGCAGGAGAGGACTCTTTAAAGTAGAGACACTACATACTGATATACACCTGAACATCAGCAGGAGAGGACTCTTTAAAGTAGAGACACGACTTACTGATATACACCTGAACATCAGCAGGAGAGGACTCTTTAAAGTAGAGACACTACATACTGATATACACCTGAACATCAGCAGGAGAGGACTCTTTAAAGTAGAGACACTACATACTGATATACACCTGAACATCAGCAGGAGAGGACTCTTTAAAGTAGAGACACTACTTACTGATATACACCTGAACATCAGCAGAGAGGACTCTTTAAAGTAGAGACACTGCATACTGATATACACCTGAACATCAGCAGGAGAGGACTCTTTAAAGTAGAGACACTACATACTGATATACACATGAACATCAGCAGGAGAGGACTGTTTAAAAGTAGAGACACTACTTACTGATATACACATGAACATCAGCAGGAGAGGACTCTTTAAAGTAGAGACACTACTTACTGATATACACCTGAACATCAGCAGGAGAGGACTCTTTAAAGTAAAGACACTACATACTGATATACACCTGAACATCAGCAGGAGAGGACTCTTTAAAGTAGAGACACTACATACTGATATACACCTGAACATCAGCAGGAGAGGACACTTTAAAGTAGAGACACTACATACTGATATACACCTGAACATCAACAGGAGAGAACTCTTTAAAGTAGAGACACTACATACTGATATACACCTGAACATCAGCAGGAGAGAACTCTTTAAAGTAGAGACACTACTTACTGATATACACCAGAACATCAGCAGGAGAGGACTCTTTAAAGTAGAGACACTACATACTGATATACACCTGAACATCAGCAGGAGAGGACTCTTTAAAGTAGAGACACTACATACTGATATACACCTGAACATCAGCAGGAGAGGACTCTTTAAAGTAGAGACACTACATACTGATATACACCTGAACATCAGCAGGAGAGGACTCTTTAAAGTAGAGACACTACATACTGATATACACCTGAACATCAGCAGGAGAGGACTCTTTAAAGTAGAGACACTACTTACTGATATACACCTGAACATCAGCAGGAGAGGACTCTTTAAAGTAGAGACACTACTACTGATATACACCTGAACATCAGCAGGAGAGGACTCTTTAAAGTAGAGACACTACATACTGATATACACCTGAACATCAGCAGGAGAGGACTCTTTAAAGTAGAGACACTACATACTGATATACACCTGAACATCAGCAGGAGAGGACTCTTTAAAGTAGAGACACTACAAACTGATATACACCTGAACATCAGCAGGAGAGGACTCTTTAAAGTAGAGACACTACATACTGATATACACCTGAACATCAGCAGGAGAGGACTCTTTAAAGTAGAGACACTACTACTGATATACACCTGAACATCAGCAGGAGAGGACTCTTTAAAGTAGAGACACTACTTACTGATATACAGCTGAGCATCAGCAGGAGAGGACTCTTTAAAGTAGAGACACTACTTACTGATATACACCTGAACATCAGCAGGAGAGGACTCTTTAAAGTAGAGACACTACATACTGATATACACCTGAACATCAGCAGGAGAGGACTCTTTAAAGTAGAGACACTACTTACTGATATACACCTGAACATCAGCAGGAGAGGACTCTTTAAAGTAGAGACACTACATACTGATATACACCTGAACATCAGCAGGAGAGGACTCTTTAAAGTAGAGACACTACACAATGATATACACCTGAACATCAGCAGGAGAGGACTCTTTAAAGTAGAGACACTACTTACTGATATACACCTGAACATCAGCAGGAGAGGACTCTTTAAAGTAGAGACACTGCATACTGATATACACCTGAACATCAGCAGGAGAGGACTCTTTAAAGTAGAGACACTACATACTGATATACACATGAACATCAGCAGGAGAGGACTGTTTAAAGTAGAGACACTACTTACTGATATACACCTGAACATCAGCAGGAGAGGACTCTTTAAAGTAAAGACACTACATACTGATATACACCTGAACATCAGCAGGAGAGGACTCTTTAAAGTAGAGACACTAAATACTGATATACACCTGAACATCAGCAGGAGAGGACTCTTTAAAGTAGAGACACTACATACTGATATACACCTGAACATCAGCAGGAGAGGACTCTTTAAAGTAGAGACACTACATACTGATATACACCTGAACATCAGCAGGAGAGGACTCTTTAAAGTAGAGACACTACATACTGATATACACCTGAACATCAGCAGGAGAGGACTCTTTAAAGTAGAGACACTACATACTGATATACACATGAACATCAGCAGGAGAGGACTCTTTAAAGTAGAGACACTACTTACTGATATACACATGAACATCAGCAGGAGAGGACTCTTTAAAGTAGAGACACTACTTACTGATATACACCTGAACATCAGCAGGAGAGGACTCTTTAAAGTAAGACACTACATACTGATACACACCTGAACATCAGCAGGAGAGGACTCTTTAAAGTAGAGACACTACATACTGATATACACCTGAACATCAGCAGGAGAGGACTCTTTAAAGTAGAGACACTACATACTGATATACACCTGAACATCAGCAGGAGAGGACTCTTTAAAGTAGAGACACTACATACTGATATACACCTGAACATCAGCAGGAGAGGACTCTTTAAAGTAGAGACACTACATACTGATATACACCTGAACATCAGCAGGAGAGGACTCTTTAAAGTAGAGACACTACATACTGATATACACCTGAACATCAGCAGGAGAGGACTCTTTAAAGTAGAGACACTACATACTGATATACACCTGAACATCAGCAGGAGAAGACTCTTTAAAGTAGAGACACTGCATACTGATATACACCTGAACATCAGCAGGAGAGGACTCTTTAAAGTAGAGACACTACATACTGATATACACCTGAACATCAGCAGGAGAGGACTCTTTAAAGTAGAGACACTACTTACTGATATACACCTGAACATCAGCAGGAGAGGACTCTTTAAAGTAGAGACACTACATACTGATATACACCTGAACATCAGCAGGACAGGACTCTTTAAAGTAGAGACACTACATACTGATACACACCTGAACATCAGCAGGAGAGGACTCTTTAAAGTAGAGACACTACATACTGATATACACCTGAACATCAGCAGGAGAGGACTCTTTAAAGTAGAGACACTACTTACTGATATACACCTGAACATACACCAGGGCTCTGTTCTTGGTCCCCTCCTCTTCTCCCTGTACACAAACTCGCTCGGATCAGTCATTAGCCCGCATGGTTTTTCATACCACTGCTACGCTGACGACACCCAATTAATTCTGTCCTTTCCCCGCTCAGAGACCCAGGTCGTTGCACGCATCTCTGCTTGTCTAGCTGACATCTCTCAGTGGATGTCTGCTCATCACCTCAAGCTCAACCTTGACAAGACTGAGCTGCTCTTCCTCCCGGGAAAAGATTGTCCCACTCTTGACCTAACAATCAACATCGGCACCTCAGTTGTTTCCCCGACTCAGACTGCAAGGAATCTGGGTGTGACCCTAGATAACAACCTGTCCTTCACTGCAAACATCGCTGCTACAACCCGCTTGCTGCAGATACACGCTTTACAACATCAGGAAGATACGTCCCCAGCTGACCCAGAAAGCCACGCAGGTTCTGGTCCAGGCTCTCGTCATCTCACGCCTAGACTACTGCAACTCCCTCCTGGCTGGTCTACCTGCATGTGCCATCCGACCTCTGCAGCTCATCCAGAATGCAGTGGCTCGTCTGGTCTTCAACCTTCCTAAATGTTCCCACACCACTCCGCTCCTCCGCTCCCTTCACTGGCTTCCGGTAACTGCTAGAATCCACTTCAAGACACTGGTACTTGCTTACCATGCTGCGAATGGATCTGGCCCTTCTTACATCCAGGACATGGTTAAACCGTACACCCCAGCGCGTGCACTACGCTCTGCATCAGCCAAACGACTCGTTGCGCCCTCGCTGCGAGGGGGACCCAAGTTCCCATCGGCGAAAACACGTGGGTTTGCTGTCCTGGCTCCAAGATGGTGGAATGAGCTCCCCATTGACATCAGGACGGCAGATAGCTTGCACATCTTCCGGCGCAAACTGAAAACTCATCTCTTTCGACTCCACTTCGAGCGATAGAACTATTAACGAAGCACTTTTATACTAATAAAGGACTGGATTACCTAAAGCCAGTTGAGTAGCACTTGAAATGTTTGGCTCTATGAAACCTGATGTACTTATATGATTCTGTTTTCTTCAAGGTTGTGTCTTCCTGGTCGAATGTACTTATTGTAAGTCGCTTTGGATAAAAGCGTCAGCTAAATGCAATGTAATGTAATGTAATGTAACATCAGCAGGAGAGGACTCTTTAAAGAAGAGACACTACATACTGATATGAACCTGACAATGAGCTTCATATGTCCTATTTAAGTCAGCATATCCAATGTACGCACACAATACTGTATCTCATGATTTGGGCCCATAAATAATGACAACAGAAAAATCTAAAAATGCTTAAATGTGTCCCTTTACTGTACCATGAAATCTCCTTAATTAAAATGGACGCCAACGTCAGATACATATGTGAATTGACCAGGTTAAATGAACCATAATTGCACACAAAAGGACATCATATTATCTGGGACATGTTGGAGGGAGACAGCTATGATGAATGTGGCATTTGTCAATCGTACACACCTATAGTGAGCCGGCCATCTGGGTAATCAGCAGTCAGCATGACCTGCTCACACCCACACATCTGACCATCATCACACAGCACACACTGCCAGCACACCCTCCATAACAGCACCCACACATCCGACCATCACCACACAGCACACACTGCCAGCACACCCTCCATAACAACACCCACACATCTGACCATCATCACACAGCACACACTGCCAGCACACCCTCCATAACAACACACACTCATCTTCTGCTACCATTATGCGGACCCTCCATTGCATTGGGTTCCTTACCTGACTCTTAGCTCTATTATAACGCTAATTTGTGACGCACGGTTAGCCCTACACCTCCAGTTATGATCATTTAAGCATGGCAACAATTCTCTTTATGAATAATATACTATCTAACATGTAACCCTAACCCTCAAACTCAATTTGTGGGTTTCTGGAGTGCCATCCACGTCTTGAAAACTAACTTCGCAACTTTTCTCTTGATCCAATAAGAGCTTAATGTGCTGTTATCGTAGGGGGGGGGGGGATTAAAGAGACAGGTATATTATGACAAACAGTTTAAGAAAAACAATGCTTCTTGAACATTAAAGCCGTTTTTTAGGCGTCCACCCTATCAGTATTACATGATATGAACATTACAAACATTGACTGAATGATTACAAACCTTGGTAATGTAAACGCTCAATACAACTTAATTCCGTAAATCATCAGTTTGCGTCTGGAAGTAATGGCAATACAATAATATAGGACATTGGAACAATTAAGTTGCCATTACATAATATGTCCACTTTATTCCGCAGACCTTCATTTTAGACAATCGGACACAATACAAAAGTTCACATGGATGCCATATTCAATTGCACCCGTCACTTTAGTACGTATTTCGTGCCTGCAGCATTTGACAAAAGCAAAGCTACCTTGGCGTTGGCGACGGCAGGAACAGCCAGAGGGGATAATGAGGACTGGCATCTGGAGGTGTGGATGAATACTTGGCCCTGCTGGTGGTCGTTGCAAACAAGTGGGAGCGGTGCTGACATGATAACAATACAGCTGAACAGCACTTTGGCAGCCACGTTCTGACTGTGGATTGCCAACGTTTCCAACAATGGGATGCACAAAAGACATTTAGGGTTTAGAGATAGAAAGTCATCGGGAAGCGGGAGAGTTTGGAACACAGCAAGGTCAAAACTATAACTTTTTTTAATGTACTACAACTATATTGGGTTCAAGGCTTTTATTTTTCATACTGTACGTCATACATAGCTACAGTTAAGTCGAGGACAATCTTAGGTCACAGGCTCCACCAACAGTGCAACTGAAAAAATAGTGAGATAGTTAAAACGTGGGATTTAGCAGACATTTGAATCTGCTATGCTGCCGAAGATGTTTTCAATGACTCATTTTACTGATCCACATTAACATATATTACATTTTTGAGATGGAAGCAACAATCTTGCTTCACCGCTGAGATATCCCCCCAAGATTGGATTTTTCTTCAATATAAATCCAAACAAATTCTGCCACATGCTCTCTTTGTTTTATATGTGTATCTGTTTATACCATGCATAAACATTGAAGGATATTATATCAAAATGGAGACTCTTTTATCCAGCTTGCTTCTCATTCAAATAGGAATGTAAATGTGGATGCAAAGTTGAATATATTGTATTATACTGTACCCTAACCCTAACCAATACCCTTCCAACTCATTAATAGCATCCATTGTTGTTGTTTTTTTCACTTCAATAACGCCACACTCTACACAAACTGTATCATCGACCACATTGTAAAGTAATCTAACAAACGTACAAGAAAAAAATCATGTGAGAAAAGCAATTGTTGTTTTTTCAGATAGCAGCATGAAATATCTAGTATGTGTATTCCTGGTGCCGCTGATTCTCATTGTATATGTACATTCAGTTCAACAGGTAATCTCACAAAAGCCTGTATATCTCGTGTTGGATATACTGTACCGAGGATGAGTAGGATTGCAGTATGTTGACGTAAACCCTTTGATTACAATAACTATTTAAATAATACACAAAGCACGTGTGAACACAGCAGCTCTTATTACTGAGGAGCAGGAATCGGGCCTCGGCTCTTATCTAGCCTGCACAGCCGGCAGCAGCAGATACAATGGTGCAGGACTTTATAGACATTAAGATCTCAACGGAGGGCAGGCCAAATACCATTGATTCTTGAATGAACTCATTTTGGCAACCATAACGACCCGAGGTTCCCTTTAGTAGCCCAGAACAAAACGGATGTCCTTCTTCATTAAGGTCTGCTGGAGATTTGGATGCAACTATAACGCAATGCTTCACCAGCTGAGATGTGTGCATGTTATCTTAAAAAGCCCCCCGGGGTACGACAAAGCTCGCAATGTGTGTAAGCTCAGACCCATCATGCCTGCTGTGTTTTTAAAAACAGGTCAATTCTTTGTGAAGGTTCCTCGAGCGTGGAAACCTGAGCATTATCTTTGCCTGGCAGTGATATTCTTTAGATACGCGCAACGGTCGAGAGGTCATCGCTGTTTTCTTTGTAAGCTTTGAAAGAAATGCGAGACAACGAATCATATGATGGCTCCGGGATAAAAGATAACTCCCTTCTGTTGCAAAGAGACACAATAGATATCATTGTTTTTACACCTTTGGTCATAATCCAGCAGAGTTGGCGACTCTCTGGAGATCGCTTCAATGCATTCGAGATGTACAGGACACTATCGCTCAGATTCACTTCTTTCACACAAAAGTTGGAGGGCAAAAGTTTTGTAAATCTTTTTTATTGAAAACAGAGACAAGACGCTAAATAACTGAGATGATTCGGTCACAGGAATGAGAGAGTGATGAACCACCGGTTAATTGAATTTAGTGTAATTTCAAATATGTGGTTTAGTAAACCTGAGAAAGCTTAACCTCACAATGCAAACCCAGCTAAAAATGATTACCTCAAAATAGCTCAAGGCAATCAACGTAACTGTGATTGAGATTCAATTAATTCTCAAGTGCACACACTAATGCAAGGAGAAATCATCACGGCTGCTCAAGCAACGTTATGACTGTCTCGATCTCTAAACGTCTTTGGTAGTTACTTAGATTAATTCAATTTTTCTTCAAAGCATAACTTCAGTGTTTTCCTCAGACAGTATTTGATTAAAAGTCAATCATAATTAACTGTACATTCTAATTTTATTTTATTACACGGCTTAGTTGAATACTTGATTCTGATTCGTCGATTTGGACACTCCAGAGGTTTTTGAATTTTTGCTAAAATACTGTTGCTAAGGAGAACAGACTGTTGCTAAGGAGGAACAAGGGACAGTCATGTCAATCCGCAGAAAGAAGTCCAGTCAATTTAACGAAAGCTGTGCAAAACAATTGTTTCATCCATCAGAAGACACCAAGGAATAATTTTAAATATTATCTTTTTATATTTGTGGAGAGCAGGACATTTGGGATTAAGAATGTTTGTTTAATAATAATAATAATAATAATAATAATTTTTAAAGCGCCTTTCAAGGGACCAAAGGCCGCTTTACATGCTTTAAGGACGGACAAAAAACAAACAAACAAGTATGGCAAATCATTTACAAAAAAAAACATGTGAGAAACTTTAATTGGAGAATGATTGGAAAAGGGCACTTGCAAAGCATACTTGGGAGATGATTGGACGAACCATTTGTCCGTCAAACTCTCAACCCTAACCCTAATATTTCCCATGGATAAAAGCCTTCAGTGCCATTATTTTCTCGTTCAGCTTCTGGGCCTGACTGCCTTCAGCTAAAGAAAATAGGCCCTACTGTAGCTCTTTTGATTTTCATTTTAAGAACGTGACCCTCTCTTATCGTAGTGGCTACTTAATGACTTCCAAGTCAGTTGGATCAATTGAAAACCTTCCGGTCCGAAAGAGTCTTTTTTTTTTTTTTTAAATTGTACACCAAGACAGTTCAAGTCCTCGTTAACTCGTTCAAAAGGATGTCAAAACAGAGCAAAGGCTAACCGTCTGGGCAGGAAGTCATTCATTGTGGGTGACAGGAAAAATATGGGCACCACAGAAGAAGAAGACACACACATGGCCCAGTTCTGCCAATTACTTTGAAATCCAGGTTTGAAGGAGAGTATTTTCTTTAAAATAACTGCAAACTTTACATGGAGATTGCACGTTATATGGAAATGAACTTTTACCCACATAGAGCGATTTAAAAGCCGTTCCTTCTTCATGAGTGGGTGTTTCACCTAACTTATTATCCCTATCATTACTTCTTCTCATTTTCTTTATCTAATCTCCAATTTTGCCGAATATTAGCCTGATTATACAACAATAACCTTTAGAATGAAAACAAATGTTCTTTTGCAATCCTACGCAGAAGAAAACTTGTTTAATTATTTATAAAAATACATTCTGAACGCATAGGAATCTAATAGGAAACCTGCTTCTCGGCTGAGGTGTTGATTGCATGTAGGGCTATAACATTTCATATCATCAAGACACCAATCATGACAAATATTAATCCTAATGGTTCATTAACACCTCCTTACATGATTATTTTTGCTAGCTTTTTCATGGACTAGATAGACAATTTAAACTTAGTAGTTCTTTTACAGTACAAGTTCAAACCTTGCCCATAGCACAAAGAACCATGAGCCGCCTCACCGACCCCCCCCTGGCTCTCTGTAAAGCTCAAGATCTAATTCACTGGTGAGAGAGAACAAGTTGACACCATGGACAGTGTTGAATCTTTCAATATTCCTTACTTAATGCCCTATAAAATGTGATCTATCTTGTATCTGATGGATATTTGTGTTGTGTCATGTGGTTATTTGCACACTTTCAGCCCTTAGGCAAAGATAATTTACACAATATTTCTATATTTTTCTTATTTGATACCATAAAAAATGCTTATATCTTGTATCTGAAGGATGTTTTTCTTACACTTGCCGTGTTGGGTGCATGTAAAGTACCAAGTGTCATGTGGTTATATGCATTTTTTCAGATGGTAAGAGGCGGCTGTGGCGCCATTGGTCAATGAATGTCTACCAATTGTACGGTTAATGGTTTAATGTTAAGTGTCCTCAGGCTAGATACACCTAATTCCTTCAGTAAGCATGTCTCCGGGCTAGAAGTGTATCTGAGAGGCTTGAGATAAAAGTGTCAGCTAAATGATATCATGTAATGTAATATGAAGGAACTCAGTGGTTTCTCAAATCTATATTTCAGGTTGGATTCTTGAAATAAGGTCTGTGGTTAACACAAGCTGAAGAGATGTCGTTCTATGACATAGAATAGGTCAGTAAATCCCCCACTGGTGGATTTAAAACAGAGGTTGCTAACAAGTGTCTAAATGAGACGACTAAACGTCATCACGCCCGACATTAGCCACCTTTAGCTTAGCGGTGGTGACCTGAAGTCATGTGACGTGCTGTAGTTCCTTTATAGCCCAACATTAGCCTCCTTTAGCTTAGCGGTGGTGACGTGAAGTCATGTGACCGTACTGTAGTTCCTTTATAGCCCAACATTAGCCACCTTTAGCTTAGCGGTGGTGACGTGAAGTCATGTGACCGTGCTGTGGATCCTTTATAGCCCAACATTAGCCACCTTTAGCTTAGCGGTGGTGACGTGAAGTCATGTGACCGTGCTGTAGTTCCTTTATAGCCCAACATTAGCCACCTTTAGCTTAGCGGTGGTGACATGAAGCCATGTGACCGTGCTGTAGTTCCTTTATAGCCCAACATTAGCCACCTTTAGCTTAGCGGTGGTGACGTGAAGTCATGTGACCGTGCTGTAGTTCCTTTATAGCCCAACATTAGCCGCCTTTAGCTTAGCGGTGGTGACGTGAAGTCATGTGACCGTGCTGTAGTTCTTTTAAAGCCTAAGTTTATCTTTTTACTAAATATCATAGACGTTTATTGGTGACGGAAACAATTTTCTGCAATATACTACGATCAAATGGGGAAATCCCATTTGCTTTTTGTTGAGGGAACCCTTGTGATGCTTACTTCTGGTTTGGACAACAAAAATACATCATTGCTACACCGCTCTATTACTATGGTCAATTGTAGGTGTTAGTAATAAGGGACGTTCTTCGGCAATGATGGCCTGAAAAAGTGCCAAATGTTTCACTTTTCAATCCAATGCACATGATCAATATGACACACACATACTGTACATGATGGATATTGAAGGAAGTAGAGGAGTCACTGCAGAGGAGAAAATAAATGGACAGAGATGAAAGGGAGAGGAAGAAGGGAGGGAGGACAGAGAGGCGGAGGATGGATGGATGGAGGAGTGAAGGGAGGGATGGACAGATGGGGGTTAGCTAGCTGGAGGGAGGCATGCTACATATTGCCATTGATCCACAGGAGGGCTCATCAAAGAAAGAGTGACATTTATGGCTCTGCTGACTGCGAACAGGAGGCCGTGACATAGTCAGAAATGTGGCGCCTCTCTATAGATCCATAGGTCCGGGGCGGAGGGCTCTTGTTAGCGATGGAAGGCTTGGTATTAAACATGGATTTGGAGCGGGTGAAACACAGCTGGAGTGAAACCTTTTATTGCTCTCCAGAGAATCTGCCTCGCACATGTAATGAGGCCGTATATTAAAGAGCGTGGATAACAAGGTGTCTGCAAGTTGCATCGAGTAACGGTAAATCTTTTAATGCATTTTTAATGCCACTTATGCTTATTTATGAGTGTGAGAAACTGACGAATCTAGCACAGTGTTTTTATTTTTTATGTGAGAGATCACCGTCCTGCTGGTTTCATATTAGTGTAATGTTTTCTATTGAGATTGCAGATTTCTACAGGGGTTCCCACGATTCCCCAAAACCAATCAGATGTCCCCATGAACTCTGCCCACCAATTGTTGCTATAAATTGGACCCCCACCCTTACTTTTAATATAGTATATTTTAATATTGTTTTCATATTGTCTGCTTATCTGTATTATTGTGTTGCACTGTTGGAGAAGCCTGCGACCTAAGATTTTCAAAGACATAATTACTCGGTAGCTATGTTAGTTTGACAATAAAGAACCTTGAACCTTCACCTCACTTAGCAATGTACTGGTTTTTATGAAATACACCCCAACAAATACCTGTGTTAGGCGCATACACATATACTTGTGTATGTACCTACATTGTTATTCTTTAAACAATTTTCTTTTTGTATTTATTATTTACTTGCACTATATTTTTCTGTTTATCTTAATTATTGTGTTGCACTGTTAGAGAAGCCTCTGACCTAAGATTTTCGTCTGCATAACTACTCTGTAGCTATGTTCGAATGACAACATAAAGAACCTTGAACCTTGAATACACAGGGGCCAAGCTTGTTGCACTACATACCCTTTTGTAGCAGAAGTATCAAGCAGTGTTAGCTTAGTAAGCTATGCTACATAAAAGCAGCCTGAAGGTTTATTCAGAAAGACTCGTCCTTGATCCACACGGCTTCCTGAAGGAATAATGTGGAATATCTAGAACATTTATTGACAGCAGGTGTAAGTTCTGAGGGCCAGCAATCAGGTGTGATTATTCAAACATGTTGAAAGTTAACACCCGGAGGATAAGGAGCTCAAACTCCAGATGATCTCTGCTTTAAAGAGGCAGATTCTTCTGTGAAGCTTGGACCCAAATATCACACACACACACACACACACACACACACACACACACACACACACACACACACACACACACACACACACACACACACACACACACACACACACACACACACACACACACACACACACACACACACACACACACACCACACACACACACACACACACACACACACACACACACACACACACACACACACACACACACACACACACACACACACACACACACACTGTATGTGTGTGATTTGTGTTCTCTCCCTGCAATCATGAAATGATTGCAGGGAGAGAACAAGCGGTAATGGCGGTAACAAGCATCGCTGTTCAGCATTCCTAAACAGCCTTTGCTGTCAAGGGCATTTACACACTGCCGAAGTGGACACACACACACACACACACACACACACACACAAACACACACACGCTAACAACAATGATACGTTTGGAAACGGACTTTCCCTCAAAGTGGTGCTGAAGTGGTTTTAAATCTGCTGTCAGAGATTTATTGCGTTTGTTTTTAGATTATTTGTGTTAGTTTTTCCACCGCCATCCTCCTGTATTATTGTCTCTTAAGAACAGAACATATCTCAGTAAAGTCTGTCAGGCTTCGGGTCCTCTAATTACAGGTGCAGCTTAAAACGAGCAACACGCTGAAGTTTAGCAGCGACAAAACACTTCCCTCACAGTTTCTCATTTCTCACAGATTATCAAAGAAAAGGCCGAGCATTCATATTTACTTTGAAGCCACTGCCGTCTGCGCGGCCGACAGCAAACAAACAATATTTGAGCATCATTTTCAGTAAATTTGTACGGAGGGATTTGCTATTATTCATAAACAAAACTCTGTGGCAGCTCTGACGGATCTTATCCCGAGGACAGGAAATGATAAAGTGAAACGTCTCACTTATTGTGCAGCTGGAGCAAGAATAGGATATTTGTGTTTGCAGGCTTACACCATCAGTCAATACACAATATATAACTGAGCCCGGGTGGCTGTAAACACACACTTTGCTTTTTTAGTATTGTCCAAACTCGCTAGATTACAGGGTTTTGGTTTGTGTTATTCTATCCACTTTCAAACCAAAGATTTTCGCAAAGAAATACAAAATAAATATGGACGAAGCGTTCTTCTGTATAATCAGAGTCATTTTCTCAGAAGTGGGTTTGTTTGGAAGAAGAATGCTGTATTTTTACATAAAATAACGTTGACCTTCCTGTTGTCGTTAGATCCAATGTGACCCACTTCATAATGTTTTAATGTCAGGAGGAAGAGGTTATTTATGGGCCGACGGGTGTAAACACGGCAAACCATTTCCAGACACACGCAGCAGTTTTGATAAACATCGCAAATATAAAAATATAAATGTGTCAAAACACACGAAGAGAGACCTTCATCAACTTGAGGAAACAATTGCAGCGTTTACTAAAAGCTGCTTAAGCGAAACGCTGCAAATACAAAAGACAACACATTGTTAAAATAAACCAATAAAACATGTTAGGCAGGGCTGCTCAATTAATCGTATTTTAATCGCGATAACGAAAACAATGTAATCGAAATAAAACGATTTTTAAAATTATTATTATAATTATTTTTTTTTCTTTTTCAGTTGAATTATACTTAAAGTTCAGGGTAATCAACTGTTAAAAACGTACTGTTCAAATTTTGGAATACAAAATGAATAATCGCATTTAATAATCGCAATTACAATTATTGACCCAAATAATCGAGATTATGATTTTTGCCATAATCGAGCAGCCCTAATGTTAGGTTAGGTTTTCAACAACAGTGATTGTTGGCCAACTTTAAAATCCCCAACACCTTTTCCTAAATTAAAAGCAAGGTTTAATTTTGTGTAAATGAGGTTGATCATTGTGCTGCCCCTTTAAGAGGGCCTGCAAAGGGTTTTGGGTTTTGCACTCGGTGTCCATAAATGCTTGCCGTAGTTTCCTGTTTCTGTCTGTCTATGGAGCGCATGGGTTGTTTCCTGCCAACAAAATCCTTGCTCAAATCCTAGGGTCTTTATGTCTGTAAGTACCATTCCATATATTGTCCGTGTATACTTTTAAATTGATTATATGCAAACATGAAGAACAATGAATTATGCTAAACTTGTTAGCCTGTGAACAGCAGTGGAAATGTTTGTAGCATTTATTCTTTCACAAACAGTGATGTCACGAGCTACCCACAATGCAACGCGCACCATATATCTATATAGAAATACGCCATTTTCCTGGAGGTGCTAATATCCTGGAGGTGCAAATATAAACAGCTAGCTAACGTAGCCAGGCAGAGCGCACTAGGTTTTTTTTCTGAATTAACGACCGAAGAAATCGCTGCATGTCTTCGGATTACATCTCTGGACTTGAGGTGTGTGCTCTAGGTCGTTACCAGCGTAAACTAGAGCTGTGTGGGTTGTCGGATTGCCCTTACAGACTGCCTGCAGATGTATGGAAAAACGACTCTCGAAAGTGGCCTTCGGTCGATTTTGGCAGCATCTACGTCTATCTTCTAGAAACACCAGGTGAATACCCCACTTGTCACAATAATATTATCATGCCATTGCATATATGTGGTATTTTAGAGTTGACTAGATATTGATTAAGGCAATAGACTATGATATTCTGCTTGCACCTCGTGTGAAATGGTGGATACCGGAAGTACGGTGTCGCCCTCGGCCCAAAACCCGTATGTGTGTGGTGAAAGAATGCTAAAAGGTGGTGATGGCAAGATGAAGCCTTACAGTATGAAGCTTTGAAGCTTTCCAGCCAATTGGTTCGCAAAAGAGTTCATCTCATGAGGCTTCATCTCATGAGGCTTCATCTCATGAGGCTTCATCTGAACACAAACCCCCCTGTTGGTTTAAAGTGTGTAAAACAGGCAGATTGGACATCTCAACAGTGTGCTCTATCTCATACCGAGTTCCCAATGAGTAAAGCTTTAGAATAACTCTAAACAACGAACATTAAATCATATCTTCATGTTAACAATATTGTATTTATTCCAGTTGAATGATTGTGATTGAAAAGCCTAAGGAGGCTGGTAAACATTGCAAAGAGGGATTTGTATTCCTTAATAATATTCGTAAGCGTAACCATGTTGTAGCCTGAGAAAGGCTAAACCATATCAAAGACTATTTATTAACTACATTATCTCATTTAGCTGTAGCTTTTATAAACACAAAAAAAAGACATATTGACCAGTCGTTGAACCAGGGACCCTGCGGTTGAGAGTCAACTGCTTTCAGGCTGAGCCACAGCACACACACTAAACCTTTCTGAAAACACTGAAATATATTTAGTCCTGTATTTATTCATTTATTTTTGTATTCCTCCATTTATTTATGCTTTTATTTATATTTTTGACATGTTCCGACCTCTATATGAGTGAGGGTCTGAGCTCTCTTAATTACATCGTGTCACCGGGCCCGGGTACAGGAGGGGTAATATCGTTCTTATTATACATCCATGGGTATTATGAGCGTTGTGGTTCAACCGATCTGAATCGCTTCGTGAAGCAGTCACGTGGTATCGACAGGCAGCGAGGCTTCGTTTGTCATCGATGACGTCACTGGCCCAAAACGACACAAGCCTCGATACAGGCTTCACAAAAAGCTTCGGGGATTACTCGACACACGCTCCGAAGACTCAGCGCAATACGTAACATCACTACTGACTAGTTTGTTTGTTTGTTTAATGTGACAACGTCTCATGACTTTGGGTTTGTTTGTATTTCAGTTTTACAAAAAATGGAAATGGAACTTAAACAGTAAACATCCAAAACTGAGCTGCGGTCTCCTGGGTGTTTATTTCCGTGTTAAGCTATCTGCCAAGCCTGCAATCCAAAAAGTATTCTTGCGAGGGCAGAATAATCATACATCAGAAAAAAAGAGGTTGATGATGATTTGGCTAAAAAAGCGTGATATCTGGGTGACTACTGTATCTATATGCATTGTAAACACGTTTTCTGTGAGGAATCATGGAAAAGAGATATAAATACCAACTGGTATCGCTGTGTGTAAGTATTTTTTATATACAGTCATAACATTGCTGTAGGATAAGTACAAGACAACACAATATGTCAAATTCAGCAACGCGAGTCTCTAGTAAATCCACCTCAAAGCTCAAAATCCATGTTTTTATGAGCAGTCTTTTATGAGGAGCAAACTTCAAAAACAAATCAAGTCACAAAAGTGTCAAAACACATTTGATCAAACTCCAGCTACTGAAGACACGTGCAGTGAATACAACGTGTACAGCTAATTAGCAAACAAGTGTCAAACCCGATGAAGTGTGTGTTGTGTTAATGTCTGAATAATACATCTGGTATAGCAAGTCTTTGAACATGAGTGCGAGGCAGTTTCATCATTTCTTTCCTCCTGACAAAGGGCTCGATCACCAAATGTTTAACATAGCATACAAACCTGATATGTTGACATCTACATATATTCCAAGCACGCGTAAACATTAAATCATGTACATATGTAGGATCAGAAGCTGTAATCATCAATATGACCGGATTTATTCAACCAAATTGTAATATTAGCAACCAATTAGAAAATACTGGGCTCTGGTTTCAGACAGAGGGTGAAAAGAGGTGCTGCAGCACAGGCAGTATGAGAACAATAAAGAGCTTTTTGAACATTAAAGCATGGAGACATGTAGAGACCCAGGGGTGGACTGGCCATCTGGCATACCGGGCATCGTCCCGGTGGGCCGTTGACCCAATATGGGCCGGTCCGCTATGGGTTTTTTTCTCTAAATTCCCTCCAATTGGGCCGGCCAATTGGCTACAGAGGGCTAGCAGTGTGTTGCCAGCATCGACACATATTATTGGTCTATTGTTTGTCATTGTCAATCAATCATGGGCTGACAGGCTCAGAGAGCCCTGACAGTTCTGTCAATCCCAACACAAACCAGGGTGGGGCGGGACCTCATGGCATGGGCGGGAGTCGCGGGACGGGCTGCTGCTGAGCTGAAAATTGATAAGCGGAAGAAACGCCCGGGTGGCGCTGAAAAACTGCGACTTAAAAAGCTGAAGTCTCTGGAGGTGGAGGCTGCTAAATATTCTAAATTGACGGACCTATTTGGTGCCGGGGTCACCACCCCAGCAGGTGCTGCTGCGCCGGGAGACGAGCGAGTGGAGGCATACATGGTAAGTAACGTTAGCCTGGGGCTGGCTAGGCTACATTTTTGAGACATGTCCAAAAAAAAAGTACGTTTTACATTGAATGTGATGTGACCTAATTAACTGCATAGTCCTACTTGTGACAACATATTAGCCCATAGTTGAAGGGCTGTGAATGTTGGTAGTTGATGTTGATTTTGTTTAAATATGCCGAATTGTGATATTATGGGTTATTA
This sequence comes from Gymnodraco acuticeps, assembly GCF_902827175.1. Classification (NCBI taxonomy): domain Eukaryota; kingdom Metazoa; phylum Chordata; class Actinopteri; order Perciformes; family Bathydraconidae; genus Gymnodraco; species Gymnodraco acuticeps. The sequence goes on along the minus strand of NW_022990873.1, from coordinate 47,123 downwards.
TTGTTCAGATGATTTAGCTAGGCTAGCTAAGAGCTGCTAACGTCAGCGGTCTCTTGTTGCCATAACAACAGTAAACGTTCACATGGACCAACGAGCTGTAGGTAGAGATGCAGAATCAAGCTGTATTGTAAATACAGATGAGATACTTTGAATTTTAGCACAAAATACAAGTAAACCTATAGGAAATAATTAGTTTAATTTGCAATATTTGCCATTGAATTTATTGTAATCTTTCAATTCATTTATTGTTTACTGAGGTGATAACTATTTCATAATTTGTGTGTAACTTTAATTTCTGTGTAAATGTGTTACTTTTACTGTAGTTTTCAAATGGCTGTGTATAGTGCTGTCTTGAGCATTTTCAGGTATTGTCACAAAGATCTGACTTGTTTGAATTGGAAAACACTAGTAAGTGTCATAATGAAAACATGGCAAAGCCACTAGTGTTGTTGCGCTCGCGAACGTTTCGTTCAATATGAACTAATCTTTTATCTTGTACATTATTCTGTGGTTTTGAGTTATTTCCCCATCCAATGATAAATGCTTTCCCTATGTCCAGCCCAGACAGGTTCAGGGCAAGTCCAGCTGGTCAGTTCAGGGAGAGAGCCAGACCAATTCAGGCAGCCCAAAGACTGCACCACCTGAGAGGGAAAAGGCTGTAGAGAGTGAGGAGTGTGTCGGCCCAAAGACAGGATCACCTGAGAGGGAAACGGCTGTAGAGAGTGAGGAGTGTGTCAGCCCAAAGACTGCACCACCTGAGAGGGAAAAGGCTGTAGAGAGTGAGGAGTGTGTCAGCCCAAAGACTGCACCACCTGAGAGGGAAAAGGCTGTAGAGAGTGAGGAGTGTGTCAGCCCAAAGACTGCACCACCTGAGAGGGAAAAGGCTGTAGAGAGTGAGGAGTGTGTCAGCCCAAAGACTGCAACCACCTGAGAGGGAAAAGGCTGTAGAGAGTGAGGAGTGTGTCAGCCCAAAGACTGCACCACCTGAGAGGGAAAAGGCTGTAGAGAGTGAGGAGTGTGTCAGCCCAAAGACAAGATCACCTGAGAGGGAAAAGGCTGTAGAGAGTGAGGAGTGTGTCAGCCCAAAGACAGGATCACCTGAGAGGGAAACGGCTGTAGAGAGTGAGGAGTGTGTCAGCCCAAAGACTGCACCACCTGAGAGGGAAAAGGCTGTAGAGAGTGAGGAGTGTGTCAGCCCAAAGACTGCACCACCTGAGAGGGAAAAGGCTGTAGAGAGTGAGGAGTGTGTCAGCCCAAAGACTGCACCACCTGAGAGGGAAAAGGCTGTAGAGAGTGAGGAGTGTGTCAGCCCAAAGACTGCACCACCTGAGAGGGAAAAGGCTGTAGAGAGTGAGGAGTGTGTCAGCCCAAAGACAAGATCACCTGAGAGGGAAAAGGCTGTAGAGAGTGAGGAGTGTGTCAGCCCAAAGACAGGATCACCTGAGAGGGAAACAGCTGTTGAGAGCTATGAGTGTGCCAGTCAAATAACTGATTTTTTTTCACAACCTGATCAGAAAAATCTCCAGTCATTTTTAAATTACCATCCTCAGCAAAAAAGTAGCAATCCAGTGGTGCATAAAGTGTTCTGTAGCAGAGACGGCACCAGTAGAAGGTGGCTGACGTACTGTCCAGAGCGTCACATGCCGTATTGTTTCATCTGCATGGCATTCGGTAAGAGAACTGATAGCAGTCTGTTCATCAGTGGAATGTCAGATTGGAGGCATACACACCAGTGCACAGAGGAGCATGGGAGAAGCAGTGCACACAGAAACTGTGCTGAAGCTTACCTCTTGAAATCCGCCAGTGCTGATATCAGCAGTGTGTTTGGTGGCAGTCAGATGTCGGCGCACAGAGAGCAGGTCAGAAAGAGACGGCAGGTTTTGGAGCGCATCATAGATGTCATCAAGGTTCTTGGGAAGAGGGGGCTTGCATACAGGAGGTCAGAAAATGAGGCAGCATATACTCTGGAAGACCACACAGTTGATCATGGTAATTTCTTGGAACTCATACTTCTACTGGGGAAGTATGAGTTCTGTTTAAGAGAGCACCTGGACAACTGCATTGAGAACAGCAAAAAGTTGCATTTGTCTGGTGGCACGAGAGGCAGAGGCTCCCTCAGTCAACTCAGTGATAGATGCAATTCACCATCTGATTCAAGAAAACATCTCCAGTGATATCAAGAAAGCAGGAATGTTTTCAGTGCAGCTGGACACAACGCAGGACATCACCTCTCAGGATCAATGCTCTATAATTATGAGGTATGTTACTGATGTTGTTCATGAGAGGCTTGTTGCAGTGCTGAAGTGCAGTTCATCCACTGGACAGGCCTTTGTCAACATGCTGTCAGAAGTTCTGGACAAAATGGGCCTCTGCATGGACATGTGACTGATGGGGCATCAAACATGCAAGGCCAATACAAAGGATTCTCCTCACTGTTGTCTGCACAATCTCCAAACCAGGTGCATGTGTGGTGCTACGTACATGTACTAAATCTGGTGCTTGCAAACACAACCCAGATTGTTATTGAGAGTGGGTCCCTGTTTGCGCTCCTCAATGGCATTGCGGTATTCATCAAAGAGTCATATTACATTACATTTAGCTGACGCTTTTGTCCAAAGCGACTTACAATAAGTACATTCGACCAGGAAGACACAACCTTGAAGAAAACAGAATCATATAAGTATATCAGGTTTCATAGAGCCAAACATTTCAAGTGCTACTCAACTGGCTTTAGATAAGCCAGTCCTTTATTAGTATAAAAGTGCTTTGTTAGTAATTCTATCGCTCGAAGTGGAGTCGAAAGAGATGAGTTTTCAGTCTGCACCGGAAGATGTGCAAGCTATCTGCCGTCCTGATGTCAATGGGGAGCTCATTCCACCATCTTGGAGCCAGGACAGCAAACCCACGTGTTTTTGCTGATGGGTACTTGGGTCCCCCTCGCAGCGAGGGTGCAGCGAGTCGTTTGGCTGATGCAGAGCGTAGTGCACGCGCTGGGGTGTACGGTTTAACCATGTCCTGGATGTACGAAGGGCCAGATCCATTCGCAGCATGGTAAGCAAGTACCAGTGTCTTGAAGTGGATTCTAGCAGTTACCGGAAGCCAGTGAAGGGAGCGGAGGAGCGGAGTGGTGTGGGAGAATTTAGGAAGGTTGAAGACCAGACGAGCCGCTGCATTCTGGATGAGCTGCAGAGGTCGGATGGCACATGCAGGTAGACCAGCCAGGAGGATATAAAAGGATGAATGTGTGGGAAGAGTCAGGCCGAAACAAGAGACGTAGACGCCTTGCTCCTATTGGCGAGACGCTGGTGGGCCAAGCATGAGGCCCTGAAGAAGGTGTTTGGCTCCTTTGGAAAAGCGGAAGATGGTCTGTACGTTGATGTGCTGCTGACATTATCAGCTATACAGAAACAGGCAACAGTGAAACCATGTATCCGTGTCATGGCCAGAGGATATGCAGAGTCATTGCTCAAGTATGAGACGATCTTGACGGCTCAAATCTTCCTCCGCATATTTGAACATACCTCTCTATTGTCTAAATACCTTCAGACGGCAGGATTGGACATCCTCTCTGCTCACAGAATGGTGGCATCGACACAGGATACGCTGAAAAGCTTGGGAAGAGATTTTGAATCTGTAAAAAAAGCAGCAGACACATTTGTCAACTGGACAAACACAGAAATCCAAGAGAGAGATGACACGGACATTGAAGTGGAGGCCACACTGCCACAAAAGAGGAGGAGGATGAAGAAAGTCTTGCCTGGAGAGTTGGCTCAGGATGAGACCCTGGATGATGCAGAAACATCCTATGAGGTGAATGTGCATAACCGGATCATGGACACAGCAATTGAAGCCATTCATAGGCGCTTTTTAACACACGGCAATCTATATGCTGACTTGGCATGTCTGGATCCCAGTGCTCTTCCCTCAGCTCTGCACCAGTGCTCTTCCCCAGTCTGCCCTTCAAGACTTAAGCAAATGCTTGCAAGGATTTGACAGCAGGGCAACCAAGGACAATATGCAGGGCGAGTTGAAAAGCTTTGCACTCCAGTGGAACAGGCTGAAGGCATCCCCATTGGCAGAGTACAAAGCAAGAACAGTAGAAGATGGATCAGGTGGTGAGGAGGAGGACAACACAGAAGAGGTTGAGATAACTCCCATAAGCTGTTGCTCCTGCAAAGAATGCCCTCTGTGCTGCTACCAGATACTTCGCCGTTTCAACATGCCAACAGATGCATACCCTGTCCTAGGCCTGGCTTATAAATACCTGCTTACATTATCCCTCACACAGGTGGCTTGTGAGCGCACATTTTCAATTTTGAAGTTTATTAAAAACAGACTCAGAAGCACCCTCTCATCTGAGAAATTGGAGGCATTTATGTTGATGGCCACAGAGAAAGACATCCTCATGGCCTTGGACTCTGACTCTGTGATAGACAGACTTGCAGAGAAGAGTGAGCTGCTTAAAAAGCTGCTCCACTGATAAGGCGAGACATATTTAATATTGTTATTATCACACATCACACATTATGGATGTAGTCATTCATTATTTGTCATTATAATGATGCTTTTCAGAAGTGTTATTGTGCTTATGTGTTGATCCTTAATGGTGTGATCATGTACACGAAATTATCAATTATTCTCCATTACAGCTTGTTCTGATATATTTGAGGAGTCGTTCTATATGTGGACTTGTTCTCTCATTTGGGACCACTGTTATAATTTGGTAAGTTTATCATGTATTTTTTAATGTTGTATAAATTCATACTTCATCATTTTAAAAACGTTTTGAAAGAAACGCACATCCCAAAAGTTATTTATTTTTCAGACTTAATAATGTATTGACCAGGTTGACCAATTGACATGTGAGAGCTTGAGGAGTTGTTCCCCCTCCGTCCATGTTCGAGGACTTGCTCTCTCTCTGCCTCCACTCTCTGCCTTCACTGCACCAAAGTTTGGCTGTTGAGTCTCCTCTAGTATGGTGAGTTTATCATTTTTTATGAAATCATACTTAATTTGTGATGATTAGAGACTTAATAATGTATCCAATTCCCTCTCAGGTTGACCACTTGACATGTGAGAGCTTGAGGAGTTGTTCCCCCTCCGTCCATTTTCAAGGATTTGCTCCCTTACTGCCTCCACTTCACCACTTTTTGGCTACTGAGAAGTCTATGATTTGTTGAGTATGTCATGTGTCTTATAATGTTATATGAATTCATACTTGATTTGTGATGAGAGACTTAATAATGTTTCCATGTCTCTTTTAGGTTGACCACCATATGAGAGCCGAAGAAGTTGTTTTCCCTCTGTCCCCTTTTGAGGACCTGCTTTGTCTCCTCCATCATTCACTGGGCCACTTTTGGGTTCCTGGGCTTATTTCATGTGGTGAGAGGAATGCAATGTGTGTATGTTTAAAGGTTTATGTGAAGAAACATACTATGTGTGATAAAATGACAATTGGTAATTCATAAATGTCTCTTTATATTCTCTGCTACCATTATCTCCTGGCAAACAGGTTTTCCTGACCTGCTAGAAGTTCTTCTACGATGCTTGAGTCATCCATCATATCTGAGAGCTTCGTCTTGACCGTGAGTTGATTATGCAACTTGTTTTGTCTCAGATTGAAACAAAAGGTTTGATTATGATTATTTCCTGGCTGAAGATTTTCATATTGATGGTTTTAATTTCAAACATCTGCATATCTTTTAAGTTCAATTGACAGTTATGCAGGTAGGCCTTAGGGCTCTTTTGAGACTTAAGTCATCCTTCATGACAGATACATGTGTTCACTAAGTGTCACTACGTCACAAAAAGGCTACATGGCTACATATACTTGTCAGTACACAGATACTGAGTACAAGTTATGTTTGCTGTTTCTTGCAGGTCACGAATTTGGTGAGGAGTGGAGCTGGCTGGCTGCGGACCAGGAAGTAGAGCAATACATACTTTTGCACATACATGTATATGAGAATGCATATCTATTCAGACCTGTAACCCATGTCTTAGACTTTTCACACAGCTATATATATATGTATACGTATATGTATATGTATATATATATATACATATATATATACATATGTATATATATGTATATATATACATATGTATATATATGTATATATATATACATATATACATTTCCAATTCTCTATTTATGGTTTCATAATGACTGAGTCACCGTTGAGTGAGTGAGTTTCAGCTCTAATGCTGCTACTGTCTGTAATATGTTTCTATTTAGATTATTTGTCAGGATATTTTTGTGTTATTATTGTCCGAGTCTGGTTTGAACTAATACTGGGCTTACACCAAAAGGTTTTCACAGTCACAGACTAAAAACTGAAAGGGTAGCATAAGGGTTCTTCCCGTTAGTCTCGTCCCACCCCTAGTCATGACATAACTTCTGTTGGGATTTGACACTATAATGAATAAAGATTGATTGATTGATTGATTGCTATAGCTGTCAATTTTAGTCCTTGAGTTCATAGTTAAGTGCTTTATTTGTTAACTGCTATCAAGGAATATGACTCCTTTGTAGTATGCATGAGAGAAGACGCCGCGAGATTAGTGGACTTCTATGTAGTGGGCTGGTCTGGATAGAAAATGCCAGGGCTGCATTTTTGTCCCAGTCCACCCCTGGACACTACATACTGATATACACCTGAACATCAGCAGGAGAGGACTCTTTAAAGTAGAGACACTACATACTGATATACACCTGAACATCAGCAGGAGATGACTCTTTAAAGTAGAGACACTACATACTGATATACACCTGAACTTCAGCAGGAGAGGACTCTTTAAAGTAGAGACACTACATACTGATATACACCTGAACATCAGCAGGAGAGGACTCTTTAAAGTAGAGACACTACATACTGATATACACCTGAACATCAACAGGAGATGACTCTTTAAAGTAGAGACACTACATACTGATATACACCTGAACATCAGCAGGAGATGACTCTTTAAAGTAGAGACACTACATACTGATATACACATGAACATCAGCAGGAGAGGACTCTTTAAAGTAGAGACACTACATACTGATATACACCTGAACATCAGCAGGAGAGGACTCTTTAAAGTAGAGACACTACATACTGATATACACCTGAACATCAACAGGAGAGGACTCTTTAAAGTAGAGACACTACATACTGATATACACCTGAACATCAGCAGGAGATGACTCTTTAAAGTAGAGACACTACATACTGATATACACCTGAACATCAGCAGGAGAGGACTCTTTAAAGTAGAGACACTACATACTGATATACACCTGAACATCAGCAGGAGAGGACTCTTTAAAGTAGAGACACTACATACTGATATACACCTGAACATCAGCAGGAGATGACTCTTTAAAGTAGAGACACTACATACTGATATACACCTGAACATCAGCAGGAGATGACTCTTTAAAGTAGAGACACTACATACTGATATACACCTGAACATCAGCAGGAGAGGACTCTTTAAAGTAGAGACACTACATACTGATATACACCTGCACATCAGCAGGAGAGGACTCTTTAAAGTAGAGACACTACATAGTGATATACACCTGAACATCAGCAGGAGAGGACTCTTTAAAGTAGAGACACTACATACTGATATACACCTGAACATCAGCAGGAGAGGACTCTTTAAAGTAGAGACACTACATACTGATATACACCTGAACATCAGCAGGAGAGGACTCTTTAAAGTAGAGACACTACATAGTGATATACACCTGAACATCAGCAGGAGAGGACTCTTTAAAGTAGAGACACTACATACTGATATACACCTGAACATCAGCAGGAGAGGACTCTTTAAAGTAGAGACACTACATACTGATATACACCTGAACATCAGCAGGAGAGGACTCTTTAAAGTAGAGACACTACATAGTGATATACACCTGAACATCAGCAGGAGAGGACTCTTTAAAGTAGAGACACTACATACTGATATACACCTGAACATCAGCAGGAGAGGACTCTTTAAAGTAGAGACACTACATACTGATATACACCTGAACATCAGCAGGAGAGGACTCTTTAAAGTAGAGACACTACATAGTGATATACACCTGAACATCAGCAGGAGAGGACTCTTTAAAGTAGAGACACTACATACTGATATACACCTGAACATCAGCAGGAGAGGACTCTTTAAAGTAGAGACACTACATACTGATATACACCTGAACATCAGCAGGAGAGGACTCTTTAAAGTAGAGACACTACATAGTGATATACACCTGAACATCAGCAGGAGAGGACTCTTTAAAGTAGAGACACTACATACTGATATACACCTGAACATCAGCAGGAGAGGACTCTTTAAAGTAGAGACACTACATACTGATATACACCTGAACATCAGCAGGAGAGGACTCTTTAAAGTAGAGACACTACATACTGATATACACCTGAACATCAGCAGGAGAGGACTCTTTAAAGTAGAGACACTACATACTGATATACACCTGAACATCAGCAGGAGAGGACTCTTTAAAGTAGAGACACTACATACTGATATACACCTGAACATCAGCAGGAGAGGACTCTTTAAAGTAGAGACACTACATACTGATATACACCTGAACATCAGCAGGAGAGGACTCTTTAAAGTAGAGACACTACATACTGATATACACCTGAACATCAGCAGGAGAGGACTCTTTAAAGTAGAGACACTACATACTGATATACACCTGAACATCAGCAGGAGAGGACTCTTTAAAGTAGAGACACTACATACTGATATACACCTGAACATCAGCAGGAGAGGACTCTTTAAAGTAGAGACACTACATACTGATATACACCTGAACATCAGCAGGAGAGGACTCTTTAAAGTAGAGACACTACATACTGATATACACCTGAACATCAGCAGGAGAGGACTCTTTAAAGTAGAGACACTACATACTGATATACACCTGAACATCAGCAGGAGAGGACTCTTTAAAGTAGAGACACTACATACTGATATACACCTGAACATCAGCAGGAGAGGACTCTTTAAAGTAGAGACACTACATACTGATATACACCTGAACATCAGCAGGAGAGGACTCTTTAAAGTAGAGACACTACATACTGATATACACCTGAACATCAGCAGGAGAGGACTCTTTAAAGTAGAGACACCACATACTGATATACACCTGAACATCAGCAGGAGAGGACTCTTTAAAGTAGAGACACTACATACTGATATACACCTGAACATCAGCAGGAGAGGACTCTTTAAAGTAGAGACACTACATACTGATATACACCTGAACATCAGCAGGAGAGGACTCTTTAAAGTAGAGACACTACATACTGAAATGAACCTGGAAATTGACAGAGTCCAAAAACATGAGCCATCAGGAGATCAGACGTGATTCAAACAGGTTAGCTTAAAGTATTGATATACTATTTTTTAAGACAGAAAGGAGTCTTATATGTGCACATGGTCCTGAGTATCACAGACATTAATGGTCAGCGAGGAGAAAGCCATATTACAATCTCTCACCTTGAAGCACAAATGACTCGAGCCCCCCCCCCCCCCGAGCCGGAAATGAGTGATGAGTCTCCGGTTGTATCGGCGGGAGTCCTGGGATTGAACAGAATTGCATTTTGTCACGCTTACACTGGAGGGGACATTTGAAGCAGGATGACACCTCATGAATATCAAATGGCACCCTGCTTTTTAGCGTGACACACTTCAGACTTTCAGGAATTAATTATCGGTGGATAATGCGGCGCCGGCCACCAGGCGAGTTTTCAAGGTGTTCTCGCAAACTTTTTTGATGCTCATGAAGTCGGACAAAGAGAGGAACTTTTTTTTATTTTCCAATCCCTGAGTTAACGAGCGCCTCAAACACATCCGCAGCACGGTGATCAAACCAGACATCAAATCTTTGATAAAACTACTACTTTCGACTAATGTTCTATCTTTAAATCATCCTATAGAGGTTTGTAATTAATGCATTTCCTCTATAAACCCTGATACAGTAATGCACCTTCCTCCAGAGTTGATTAACTTCCAGATGGGAGTTACACTTCCAACACACTGGCTCAGACTCTGTGTGGATGTCTGTGTATTAGCCAACTTCATTAATATAAAAGGCATCAGAGTGGAGCAGCAGAGAATCCAACCCTGGCCACTTCATCACAGAATGGAGGGAGGATGTGTGTGTGTGTGAGTGTGTGAGAGAGTCTGCTTCAAAGGCAGCCTCTTGGACAAGATCAGTGCTGTGACCCTGTTCCAGGACTATCAACAGGCTGAAGGTTGGCAGCTTGTTGGAGGAGAGACCAGCCTTTAATCTGGTTGGATGAGAGGGACAGTGTGGAGGAACTGCTGTGGAAACAGAGCGGCATCACACAGTACAATGCCCAAAATCCAAACATGTCCAGAAAAAAATCGTACCAGAATTATACAAAATGCATCCACAAATTGTTGAAAAACAAAAAAAATAAGAATTGGGGAAATGAGAGAAAGCTGCACCAAGTGTCACATCTCTCTTATCTCTTTTAATGCATTATTATTGATGTATTATATAAAAATTATCTCCTGCACGATAATCAATAATATGCCTGAGTATAAATGAGTATTAATTGAATGTGTCGAGTGTCCTCGGTGCAAGGCACCCCCAAATAAAATATGTTATTATTATTAAAGCGCTGGATGTCAGAGAAATCAATATTAGAAGACAGACAGGAAGTAAACACTAAAGGGAACAGCAGAAGAAGACAGACAGGAAGTAAACACTAAAGGGAACAGCAGAAGAAGACAGACAGGTAGTAAACACTAAAGGGAACAGCAGAAGAAGACAGACAGGAAGTAAACACTAAAGGGAACAGCAGAAGAAGACAGGCAGGAAGTAAACACTAAAGGGAACAGCAGAAGAAGACAGACAGGAAGTAAACACTAAAGAGAACAGCAGAAGAAGACAGACAGGAAGTAAACACTAAAGGGAACAGCAGAAGAAGACAGACAGGAAGTAAACACAAAAGGGAACAGTAGAAGAATACAGACACAAAGTTAACACTAAAGGGAACAGCAGAAGAAGACAGACAGGAAGTAAACACAAAAGGGAACAGTAGAAGAATAAAGAATACAGACACAAAGTTAACACTAAAGGGAACAGCAGAAGAAGACAGACAGGAAGTAAACACTAAAGGGAACAGTAGAAGAAGACGGAGAGAAAGTAAACACTAAAGGGAACAGTAGAAGAAGACGACAGACAGGAAGTAAACACTATTTCTCAATCAGTAAAATCACTTTACATCAATATCGGGACATTATTTGCACAGAGGCTAAACTCTCTTTAGAAGCACTATCATACGAGTCAATGCATGCCCTGTTCCCTCCGTCAAAAACACATCTGGTGTTATATGGGTCGATGAGTGTTGTATATTCACGTCTAAACACGTGAAGATTGACATATTTTAACACATCTCTGGCTCGTGTGAAATAAGACCATCAGTGTTGTTTTAGTGACGGGTCTATAAGGGTTACAGGCCTTCATAAGAGAAGCCAAATGCGAAGGGGCGAGAGGAACACACGATGCCTGGTGGGGGAACACATGGAAACAGAGAGGGGGGGGAGGATGATATGTCGACAGTAGACACCAGAGAAGAAGAAATAACACACACAACAAAATCGACACCAGAATAAAGTATGACAAGAACACAGGGAGATGTTCAAACTGTTTTCAGAAGAGGATAGGAGTGAAGGCAAGTCAATACAAAATAGCTGTGTGTGTGTGTGTGTGTGATGACAGAACAAAAATAGAGATAAATGGAGACGCAAAAATCCTCCTCTGCCTCAGCAATCGTGACTCACAGGAGTGCCACTGTGCTGTGTGTCTCTGAGTGTGTGTGTGTGTGTGTGTGTGTGTCTCTTTGTGTGTGTGTGATATGTGTGTGTATGTGCTCTGTGTTTGCGTATAATGAATGATACACAACTATAACTCAAACACAATCTATATAATGAAAGGAAAGGGAAAAGCAATCCCAGACAAAAACATACACACATACTGTACGCGCACACACACAAACACACACACACACACACACACACACACACACACACACGGGCTGACAGGTACCCGAGTGAGACTGATCGATTGCAAACACTACATTTTTTAAACACTGTTTGCATTTGAATGAGTAAACATAATGTTAAAAACAAAGTACAATATTGATATTGATGTGAAGGGGAAACAGATGGTTGTAATCCCTGTTTAGGATTCTGCTCATAAGATACATGTTGTGTTTACTTTTGTGTATTGTGAGAAAGTTTCACTGAATACATATTTGCTGATGTGTTGTGTGCAGAGTAATCCGAGTGCTTATTAGTGCCGACCTCACAGGAAGACGTTAGGAAAACAAAACTTATTTCATGTGAAGAAGAAGGCGTTTTGTCCCTTTGTCTGTGATCGGTCCACAGCTTAGAGATGTCCCGCCCCTTAGCCAATCACGTACAATGTGTTGGAGTGCTAGCTAATAGAAGCGTGAGTGTTACATAGTGATTTCACTAAGTTCCTGAACTATGGGATTTCATCCTTTGCATACTATTCAAACCTATATAGGCCTACAGTAACACACTATAAGAAAGGGGAAACCCCAAAAAGCTATAGGCTATTTAGCACGGTCACATGACTTCACATCACCACCGCTAAGCTAAAGGCGGCTAATGTCGGGCTATAGAGGAACTACAGCACGGTCACATGACCTCACGTCACCACCGCTAAGCTAAAGGCGGCTAAAGTCGGGCTATAGAGGAACTACAGCACGGTCACATGACCTCACGTCACCACCGCTAAGCTAAAGGCGGCTAAAGTCGGGCTATAGAGGAACTACAGCACGGTCACATGACTTCACGTCACCACCGCTAAGCTAAAGGCGGCTAAAGTCGGGCTATAGAGGAACTACAGCACGGTCACATGACTTCACGTCACCACCGCTAAGCTAAAGGTGTCTAATGATGGGCTATAAAGGAACTACAGCACGGTCACATGACTTCACGTCACCACCGCTAAGCTAAAGGCGGCTAAAGTCGGGCTATAGAGGAACTACAGCACGGTCACATGACCTCACGTCACCACCGCTAAGCTAAAGGCGGCTAAAGTCGGGCTATAGAGGAACTACAGCACGGTCACATGACTTCACGTCACCACCGCTAAGCTAAAGGCGGCTAAAGTCGGGCTATAAAGGAACTACAGCACGGTCACATGACTTCACGTCACCACCGCTAAGCTAAAGGCGGCTAATGTTGGGCTATAAAGGCACTACAGCACGGTCACATGACTTCACGTCACCACCGCTAAGCTAAAGGCGGCTAAAGTCGGGCTATAGAGGAACTACAGCACGGTCACATGACTTCACGTCACCACCGCTAAGCTAAAGGCGGCTAAAGTCGGGCTATAGAGGAACTACAGCACGGTCACATGACTTCACATCACCACCGCTAAGCTAAAGGTGGATAATGTTGGGCGTGATGGCGTTTAGTCGTCTCATTTAGACACTTGTTAGCAACCTCCGTTTTTTAAATCTACCAGTTGACCTCCAGACAAGGTAATAAAAAGTGGTAAAATGCTGACTCATTTCTGTGTTCAGGATTCCTGCACCACTCTATCAAATAGCACATGCATGCTGATGAGAAAGACAGTGTACATCATGTGACATTTTGACTGGATTCCTTATCAACTATGGATGAGAATAACTGTCTGGAGAGTGCTGCACCTTCTGAATACTATCATTACAGGATGATAAATCAGTGGCTTCACTCTACCAAAGGCTATTTTGGCTGCGTGACTTTTCATAATAGAGTAATTTTTCAAAAGGACCATGCAACAAGGATATATCTATTTAGGAAGGACCAGAGGCGCCGGCAGTAAACAAATGTGATGGGAAAATAGGCTGCCCTTCTCCGTGACATCTGGGTCGCTATCTGAATAAACATTTCATCCTTACATGCTTTGTTCTTTGCACTATGATTGGGTTAAAAACTACAATTGCACACAATATTATAGCCATGTTCACCGCCTTGCATCCTGGTCCAAAACCATTGTCGAATGGTTGCCAATCTAGCTTGTCAACATCAATAAGCGCTTAAAATATACCAAAAGAGCAAATACTTCACTGCAAGGCCAATAACAAGCTCCTTTAATATCCTTAGTCATACAACGCGCTGTCAATTATGGAGTAAAGACACATTTGAGGATCCACCGACACAGCTCTGGTTCTGTTTTCTTACCTCCAAACAAACAGCTCTTGCTTGCCCCACATTGCCAAACCGAGAGGAACAGGAATGCTTTGTTTATTTGTATCTATTTATTCAACATTTACCAGGAGATCTCTTTGAGACCTTTACCAAACGAGTCCTGGTAAAGATGGGCAGTAGCACAGTTATAGACATCAAATCAAAACATATAACGGTCACAATCAGACACATTTATTCAAGCATCAGAGCTGCTGCTTCAGAAGAACACAACCTGGAGATGAGCCCTTTAACTCACCGATCAAACTACCGCCCTATTGATTCCTTCTGATTGACATATTGTGCTGAATATAAGTTGAATGCTGACAGATTCCTTCTCCTCTGCAAGAGGAGACAGAGAGGAGGTGCCTGTCACTCATCATCCGAGGACCAGCGAGCAAGGCTGCAGGTCACCTGATCCGTTTCATATGTGTGTGTGTGTGTGTGTGTGTGTGTGTGCGTGTGTGTGTGTGTGTCACTCCCTCCATGGTGGCTCATCGCTGGGCATCACTGCAGGAGCTGAGGATGTGTCACATCCACCACAGGCCAGTGAGCAGGTCTGGGGAATTGTGTATGTGCGTGTCTGTGTGTGTGTGTGTGTGTGTGTGTGTGTGTGTGTGTGTGTGTGTGTGTGTGTGTGTCCATACAACTGTAGGTAGCTAGTGTTGTTTTTACACATTGAAGGATTTTCTATATCACTTGTCAGAAAAGTGTAAAAATGTGTAATATTACATTATTTCTCGCGACAAAACAACATATTTTGAATCCTGTGTGTGTGTGTGTGTGAGACTAATCAACACCCCACAATGTCGGCATCTCAATTCCATCTAAACACACAAATGATTAGTTGCCTCTTTTAATACTCCATGTTCTGCCGTCTTATTTATTAAAACAATGCGATGCAATTAATCCTCTTAGCTCATGGTTTGTTTTACAACACACGCACACACACACACGCACACACACACACACACACACACGCACATCCCTTGAGATTTAATATAAATTGCTCTTTTTCATATTCAATTTTTCTCAAGGTTGGTGTGTTTCTGGATTATTATATTACCTGAGGGTTAGTAGAAACTCATTCCTTCCTACGAGACTTATTTCGGTTGTAGAAATGATACATTTCCATTTGGTTAATTAGCCTTTGTGCCGTGCGTTACTTTTCGATAACTGAACAGGTCAGTCATTATTACTCCAATATAATAAGCCCATTAAACAGGAACAGGAAATGCAATAATTCAAGACTTTTAATAACATTTAAAAAATAATATAAACAAATAAAAGAAAGCTAGCACATTCAGACAATTTGAAATAAAAATGATTCTAATGAAATAAAAAGTAGTATTTATCTATTTTTGATCAATTCCAGTCAGTAAAAATATTCATAATTGGTGTTGAAAGATGTTTTCCTTGTTGCAAAGCCTGGAAAGGTTTTCCTGTAATAAATGCAAGGCTTACTGTATCCTATAAACAAAAACAATACCCATGTGCTCTTCAAGTCTTTAGCTACAGAACGTGTTGCTTACTCCGCAAAAAATCATGTCTAAAGCTCGTAATTGCTCTGCAGCTGAATATATTTTCAATTATTTATTCTGTTCGGCAGCAGATCCAATCTAATCCTGACTAATCTGAGCTAGAGCCATGTCAGCAGCATGACCAATGTGAGGTGGTGTGTGTGTGTGTGTGGAGCATTTACAAGCGATACATCAGCATTGCATGTGTAACTGTGTGATTCCATGTGTGTTGCAGATGGGTAAGACACACACGTTGATGGAAGCATGTGTGTGTACAAATCTAGAAAGCAGGCCTGTGAATAATGAATGAGCGTCCATGCAGGAGACAGATAGAAAAATGGAGTGGCCTTGTTAAAAAACCTCCACCCACAAACTCAGGGGACACATAAAGACTGGCGGTGGCAAGGACTAAAGCTACAGCATTATGACAAAGCCCAACGTTGCAATCACACACTAAAGCATGAGGAACAACGGCTTTATAAGGGTCTGTTATGTGTCGATAGGTGGGCTAATACAAGGGGGGCAGTCAGGTGCCATTCAGGTGGATTTGTATCCCTTTCTTTTAATTTAACAGAGCATGTGGGGACCCAAAGCAGCCTTATGTAATGAGAGCAATTTGTTCTAAATGTGTATTGGATCCGTAAGTGTCCTTTGCTAATTTCCCATTCGATAGTCTGAGTGGAAATCAAACGATGAGGAATATGAATGAAGGGGCTCACATGCAATCCTCCCGCTGCTGGAATAATATGTGACATTGATGCCGTGTAATAACTGCACGTGTTCAGCCTTCAACACATTCCAGCAAGCCCCAGACACACGGGGAAATGTTACGTTATTTAATGTTATGTTTCATAGCATGAGCAGTTGCATGTTCCTCAGGGTGGGTGTTAGCACTGGGACAAGGCTGCATACTTATGGACAATATTACTTCCATAATCTTTGGTTGTCAGAAAAAGTGAAATTCTGAATGAAACTACAATTCTGAAAAAAATTCCAAGCAAGAAAATGAAAAAATTTTAAAAGTAAAATTCTGAAAAAAAAAATCAGAATTCTGAGAAAAAGGCAGAAAAAGGCAAAATTCTGAGAACATATATTTGTTATTATTGTTGACGTTACTAGTTTTCCATACATGTTGTCATTTTGACACATTCTTCTATATATATTTACATAAAAAGCTAGTTGATGGTAACTTCAATTTCTTTGGAACTGTCACCAGTTGTCTGGGTAGGTGAGTTCTTTGTCCGGGTATTTGTGTGTATTTTTTGGACTAAAGGGTACATTACCATGTGATCAGTCACCACTCAACCCTGCTCAGAGTAGATAAGCACGTTCTACAAAGCTCTCGACACAGCCAAGATATTTCACGACTATACCCTGCGTCACCGAAGCGGAGTTGACACCGTGTTCCACATGAGTTTCTCCTCTATACAAAATACTACATTCCTCAAGTGT
Source organism: Gymnodraco acuticeps (assembly GCF_902827175.1). Taxonomy (NCBI): domain Eukaryota; kingdom Metazoa; phylum Chordata; class Actinopteri; order Perciformes; family Bathydraconidae; genus Gymnodraco; species Gymnodraco acuticeps. The sequence goes on along the minus strand of NW_022990873.1, from coordinate 29,898 downwards.
GGAGCAAGCTGTCAGTCATCTCCAACCGTGGAAAAAACATCTCTGCAAGAGTTCAAAGTAATACGTAGGATTTCAGATGCGGAAACAACTCTGTAAATCAGGAAAAAAGGAAGGGAAGTGAAAGCTAGTGACGCGCATCATTTGGCGAGATGACAGCTCCTCAGTGAAGGGAATTGGCACCGCTGGTTTAACGGCTTCTCCGCCGAATGCTATTGGCTCTGCTTCATCTCAGTCGTTGTTGTTTTCAGTCACTTTGAGCCAAGTAATTGTCAAAGCTGAGCACCTTTCAGCCCCTGCGGAGAGCGTTGCACCGCCTTGTCAGTAAAGAGCGGTGTTCTTTGAATATCTAATGTTCCCCTCCCCTCAATATGAAGGGAACGCCACTGATAGTCGGTGGTGGCAATAACTAAAACAAATACAGGTCCAAATGTAGAATAAATGGCTCATTTCAAAATGTCACCATGGAAACCAGAAGCACTCACCACATGTTGACAGTGTTTCGATTTAGCTGGATATGGGGGTTTATGATGGACACGGCTCTCATGTAATAAGCAAAGCAAAAAGGAGATATAATGTTGGATTTTCTTGCAGAATAGTGGGTGCAATCCTTCCCATTGTAAAGCGTCCTTGGGTTTCGTGAAAGGCGCTATATACATTTAAATTATTATTATTATTATCAAAGTGATTGTCTCACAAGGGAAAGAAGCATTACGTGTTTCATTCTGGGTTCTTGTGATTTCATCTTAAACCGACGCTTGGCAGAGCAAAGCTCAAATGAGGTCGGTTCACCGCCTGTGCATCAATGCTTCCGACTTCTAGATAAAATAAACGCTTTATGAGAGCGATTCATCTTCAGAAAGAAAACACATACGTAATTGATAGTGATGTATAGTGTTTCTGAGCGAGGGCCAAATAAATGTTAGTTGGTTGAAAGGAGCTGCATGTTTCATATTTTGTTGTTTGTTTACAGCTCAGAAGATGTTCACATTTATTGAGAATCTTGTAAATAAGCCATGAGGCTATTTCAGGTAAATAGGCCAGCACAAACTGCTTTGTAAAACTGTCAAAATGACGTGACTGACATTTGCCGCGTGCCATTATACATCATGCTGCTGCGGCTTTGAAAAGGAAACACATGCACCGTACAACAAAGCAAGTACAGCTGATGGTGTGTGGCCGCCAAGATTAGCCCCGCTGGTTCGAACACTCATGTAGCCCTGCTCTCATTCTGTGGCTCATTTACTGGCATATTGCAGCTCTGCAAAAAATCAAGATCCCACAAATTAATCCAGCTGAGGAAGCAGGACCACCGGCCGGTCACTGCTCCTTCTGCTGTGGATGGATGAAGCCTCTGTCAACCTATAAATCAAAATGACAAACATAATATATACAGGTGACACCATCCCACTCCCCCCGCTGAAATAGGAGCATGGCTCTAAACGTGACACACACACACACACACACACACACACACACACACACACACACACACACACACACACACACACCACACACACACACACACAACACACACACACACACACACACACACACACACACACACACACACACACACACACACACACACACACACACACACACACACCACACACACAACACACACACACACACACACACACACACACACACACACACACACACACCACACACACACACACACACACACACACACACACACACACACACACACACACACACACACACAGAAATGAGACGGGGGTCTTATATATGTTCTTGTGTACATTGAAAGCATTGTGACAAATGCTAGCAATTCATGGCAGCAGGTATTAAACATGACATGTGCTAGTGAGGGTCTGGCCAATCAAAACAGCTAGATGAAGTGCTTGACCTTAGCTTCTCATTTTGGAAAGCTAAGCAGGATCTGATCACGTGGTTCTGTAATAGGAGGGTCACTGCAGAGTTTGTCCATGCCTGGAGGAGATTTAGGCAGTTACAATGTTGTTGTCTATGGTCAATAGATGACATATTTTTGCAGGCAGACTTGGAAGTTTGCATCACAAGGGCTCCCGGTACATAAAGAAAATGGGATTTGGATCCACACTAAAGGGAACAACACACAAAGACAGACAAGAAGTAAGTGGATTGGAATTTGGATTATTGAAGAAAATAATCTCTGTGGCAAAAAAACATTATGATACAAACACGTTCAGCAGGATAATCTCCACATATTAACACCACTTTATGATGTTTGGAGTAAAAAGCTAAAGTTTATAACCACTTTAAAGGAACTACAGCACGGTCACATGACTTCACGCCACCACCGCTAAACTAAAAGTGGCTAATGTTGCGCTATAAAGGAACTACAGCACGGTCACATGACTTCACGCCACCACCGCTAAACTAAAAGTGGCTAATGTTGCGCTATAAAGGAACTACAGCACGGTCACATGACTTCACGTCACCACCGCTAAGCTAAAGGCGGCTAATGTTGGGCTATAAAGGAACTACAGCACGGTCACATGACTTCACGCCACCACCGCTAAACTAAAAGTGGCTAATGTTGCGCTATAAAGGAACTACAGCACGGTCACATGACTTCACGTCACCACCGCTAAACTAAAAGTGGCTAATGTTGGGCTATAAAGGAACTACAGCACGGTCACATGACTTCACGTCACCACCGCTAAGCTAAAGGAGGCTAATGTTGGGCTATAAAGGAACTACAGCACGGTCACATGACTTCACGTCACCACCGCTAAGCTAAAAGTGGCTATGTTGGGCTATAAAGGAACTACAGCACGGTCACATGACTTCACGTCACCACCGCTAAGCTAAAGGAGGCTAATGTTGGGCTATAAAGGAACTACAGCACGGTCACATGACTTCACGTCACCACCGCTAAGCTAAAGGTGGCTAATGTTGAACGATAAAGGAACCACAGCACGGTCACATGACTTCACGGCACCACCGCTAAGCTAAAGGTGGCTAATGTTGGGCAATAAAGGAACTACAGCACGGTCACATGACTTCACGTCACCACCGCTAAGCTAAAGGCGGCTAATGTTGGGCTATAAAGGAACTACAGCACGGTCACATGACTTCACGTCACCACCGTTAAGCTAAAGGAGGCCAATGTTGGGCGTGATGAAGTTTAGTCCTCATTTAGACACTTGTTAGCAACCACCATTTTTAAATTCACCAGTGGGGTATTTACTGATGGTAAAATGTCTTCAGCTTGTGTTAACCACAGATCTTATTCCAGGCTAACAACCAAAAACACATTCACAAAACAAATAAGTAAAGCCCGCAAAAGCTGCACCCCATTTCGATTCGATTGTGATTTATAAAGGGAAACCGGCGCAATGTTTGGTGAATCGGAAAATGTCGGAACATTTCTGTACCTATTTTTTGGATTTCTACTACGTAAGCAACCTTCCCACGTGAATCCTACGCACAGCGTTATAAATGAGGCCCCAGAGCTTGCTTATTCCTCTCAAGTCAATTATTCAAATCTTTGGTGAAAAAAACCAAAAAGTGAGGACCCCAGCCTCTTATGATTTATCCTGGCATCAGAGCCCTCCGCGGGTCATTTATCAGCTAAATGGCTTTTTGAATCCATACTCTAAAGTTCATTACAGCGATTAAAGATTTATTCAGTCATAGTTATAGATAATTCATCTGAGGCCCATTAAAATGCCGCTTTGTCGCTGCACCATGTGGTCGTTTTTAAAGAGAAGGGCAGATGCAAACTAAATGTTAGATACGGCCATTTTTCGATCTCCCCCGAACGGACAAAGGTTAAACAACACAGCGGGGGGGCCCTCCCAATTTGACACATGACTCTCAGTGAAGATGAAAGGCTTTTATTCTTCTTCAACCTTTCAACACCCGACTTTTCTCAAGTGTATCAAGTGTTTTTAGAAGAGGGGCCCTTCATCAACAATGCTGTTATGTTAAGAGAAAGCAAATGAAGGCGCGGGGAAATAGATGCAGAATCACATCAATGTGGTCACGTATGCATAGAAAATCCCACGCAGGCTTTTTAAATAAAAGCACACCTCTGGGAGCTGCCTCAGGTGACACACTGACAACATGACGGCTAAGCTTCTGTGCATTTATTAAATAACTATTAGCAAACGTGGAGATTAAGAAAACAGTGTTTAAGCTGTTAAAATGATTCAATAACATGTACCCTGATGACTCAAGACAAACAACATGAGCTGTGACACAAAATACATGACATATAGACAACTTAATCACAGGCAGGCACTGTAAAGGAGCTGCTGGTGTTCAGGTGTATATCAGTGTGTAGTGTCTCTACTTTAAAGAGTCCTCTCCTGCTGATGTTCAGGTGTATATCAGTGTGTAGTGTCTCTACTTTAAAGAGTCCTCTCCTGCTGATGTTCAGGTATATATCAGTGTGTAGTGTCTCTACTTTAAAGAGTCCTCTCCTGCTGATGTTCAGGTATATATCAGTGTGTAGTGTCTCTACTTTAAAGAGTCCTCTCCTGCTGATGTTCAGGTGTATATCAGTGTGTAGTGTCTCTACTTTAAAGAGTCCTCTCCTGCTGATGTTCAGGTATATATCAGTGTGTAGTGTCTCTACTTTAAAGAGTCCTCTCCTGCTGATGTTCAGGTATATATCAGTGTGTAGTGTCTCTACTTTAAAGAGTCCTCTCCTGCTGATGTTCAGGTGTATATCAGTGTGTAGTGTCTCTACTTTAAAGAGTCCTCTCCTGCTGATGTTCAGGTATATATCAGTGTGTAGTGTCTCTACTTTAAAGAGTCCTCTCCTGCTGATGTTCAGGTATATATCAGTGTGTAGTGTCTCTACTTTAAAGAGTCCTCTCCTGCTGATGTTCAGGTGTATATCAGTGTGTAGTGTCTCTACTTTAAAGAGTCCTCTCCTGCTGATGTTCAGGTATATATCAGTGTGTAGTGTCTCTACTTTAAAGAGTCCTCTCCTGCTGATGTTCAGGTGTATATCAGTGTGTAGTGTCTCTACTTTAAAGAGTCCTCTCCTGCTGATGTTCAGGTATATATCAGTGTGTAGTGTCTCTACTTTAAAGAGTCCTCTCCTGCTGATGTTCAGGTATATATCAGTGTGTAGTGTCTCTACTTTAAAGGTCCTCTCCTGCTGATGTCAGGTGTATATCGTATGTATGTCTCTACTTTAAAGAGTCCCTCTCCTGCTGATGTTCAGGTGTATATCAGTATGTAGTGGTCTCTACTTTAAAGAGTCCTCTCCTGCTGATGTTCAGGTGTATATCAGTATGTAGTGTCTCTACTTTAAAGAGTCCTCTCCTGCTGATGTTCAGGTGTATATCAGTGTGTAGTGTCTCTACTTTAAAGAGTCCTCTCCTGCTGATGTTCAGGTGTATATCAGTATGTAGTGTCTACTTTAAAGAGTCCTCTCCTGCTGATGTTCAGGTGTATATCAGTATGTAGTGTCTCTACTTTAAAGAGTCTCTCCTGCTGATGTTCAGGTGTATATCAGTATGTAGTTGTCTCTACTTTAAAGAGTCCTCTCCTGCTGATGTCAGGTGTATATCAGTATGTAGTGTCTCTACTTTAAAGAGTCCTCTCCTGCTGATGTTCAGGTGTATATCAGTATGTAGTGTCTCTACTTTAAAGAGTCCTCTCCTGCTGATGTTCAGGTGTATATCAGTATGTAGTGTCTCTACTTAAAGAGTCCTCTCCTGCTGATGTTCAGGTTGTATATCAGTATGTAGTGTCTCTACTTTAAAGAGTCCCCTCTCCTGCTGATGTTCAGGTGTATATCAGTATGTAGTGTCTCTACTTTAAAGAGTCCTCTCCTGCTGATGTCAGGTGCATATCAGTATGTAGTGTCTCTACTTTAAAGAGTCCTCTCCTGCTGATGATCAGGTGTATATCAGTATGTAGTGACTCTACTTTAAAGAGTCCTCTCCTGCTGATGTTCAGGTGTATATCAGTATGTAGTGTCTCTACTTTAAAGAGTCCTCTCCTGCTGATGTTCAGGTGTATATCAGTATGTAGTGTCTCTACTTTAAAGAGTCCTCTCCTGCTGATGTTCAGGTGTATATCAGTATGTAGTGTCTCTACTTTAAAGAGTCCTCTCCTGCTGATGTTCAGGTGTATATCAGTATGTAGTATCTCTACTTTAAATAGTTGTTACATGCACACAAACCTATATAACTCACGACAGGAACTGGAACCCCAAAAAGCATAATAAGGTCTCTTCAGACCGATGGTTAATGTGCATTACGGCGATGGCATCTGAGAGGTCGAATTGTCTCTCTAATAACATCGGGGACTTTAATCTTTAATAAAAACTGGATCCTGACAAATGAAATGTAATCAATAATATTGGCTTGATTATTTACCCATGTCCTGTTTTTCTCTTAATACTCCCACAGCCCTTGTCCTTTCCTTCCCAGCCAAAACAGCCACACACACACTGGATCACACAGGTCTGCTTTTATCCCCTCATTCATCTGCCTGGAGAAAAAGTGAAGCTTAGCAAAAGGTCTGGAGACATGCTAAGAGCGGACGTATCGCCTTTAGACCTGACATTACCTTCAGCAAAGGTCAGATATCAGAGGGGAGTTTTTTCAGGAAACGTCGAGGAGTGGGTGGATTATGAAGCTAACATTTCAAGGTGTGTTCCCACCTTCACCATCATCCTCTCTTTCCTCATGCAGTCTGCTTTCCTCTGCAGCAGACCGAGCACAGCAGGGAGCCAGGGAAGGAATGGAAATGAAGGCTTATTAATTCTCCCTGGTGGCTAACGGTCCAGCAGTCCTGGCTGTGTCAGAGGACTCTGGAGAAAGTGTTCGCCCGATGCATATTTACAGAGGTTTATTTGAACACTGGAGGGGTTTTATTCCGTCTAATTTGTTTCATTTGGGCAGGAGGAAGCAATGCCATTTGAAACAAATAAGCGCTGCTGGAAACAGGGCCCTGGGTTCTCCTGCAGGCGAACTGCAGCTCCGCTTATTGGAAGGGAGAATGCAATCGGTTCAGCGACGGGAAACAGTCCCGAACACATGCTTTTATTGGTAAGAAGGGACGGATGGAGCCAAAGGAGAGAGAATAAAAACAAGGGTATGCACAGCAGATTCTTTCCACTATGGTTTAGACCCCAGAAATAAAGAACCGGACGTGGGACTGAAGCCATGTTGGGGTTTAGTAGCGGGAAGACAAAGGAGGCAGGGAGGAAGAAGAGGGAAATGTCAACTATATATAACCTGTTACTGTTTGTACATCACTGATGATCCGCTCCATGGATGAGGAGGTGAAGGGGGGGAAGAAACCTTCTCTAACTCTTGTTGCTAATGCACTTAAAGTGGAAGGATGGCAGCGATGCAAGCCCAATTTCCATGTTAATATGGTTTATTATACAAGAGTATCTTTCCCCTAGCTGGGTTATTTTTATATCTTATTATCTACAAACTAAAATGGCTTTTTAAAGACCTCTAAAAATCTGTTTCCATTCACTGCAGTGCTTTTGAAGAGGGCTTTTATGAAGCAGTCCTCCATATGAACCGCATGCTTTGTGGACAAACGTCTCCACTAACTGACCAATTAGTCTTTTTTTTTATTTGATATACAATTGTATGTTGTTCATCTCGCTCTAATGCATTCTGGGCCAAAACACTTTGAGTTACGGAGGCGTGTACACTGCATGTGTGTGTCTCTGTGTGTGCACATATGGGGGTGTGAGGACCCTCTGAGTGTGCATGCTAGTGTCCATATGTGAACTGTTTGTGTGCCATTCTCCATTAATGCTGCAATTGCCCAGAAGGCATGATTTGCCCCTCAGCCCAAAGCAACAGAGAGCCAACACCTCAGCGGCACCAGTCCACGAAAACACTTCACTCTCTCCGTGATCACATGTGGACAACGCTTCGTCTGAGAAAATACAGATAGAAACATTCATTATGGGCGCTCTCCAGTGGTCGGACCTCAACAGGTCTTTGGCGGGTCCCTGTTAGGCTCCGTCGAGGAAAATAAATCCCCTAAAAGTAAATCGTGTCTTTGGCTGCGTTATATGGAAACCAGCTGCAATGTGTTATCGATCCACTAGGTGGAGCAATGATGGTAAGGGGTGCAGTTAAAAATCATCAAATGTGATAAAAACAACTGATGAGGGGTCTTCATGCACAGAGACAGCACAGCTTGTTATATCTATATATTAAATAACAAGAGGAAATGCTTCTAGTTCACGGTGACATCAGTATTTCCTTTTGCCGGAATTTACCCGACTATAACCTATTCTGTTTTCTGGGGTTTTGTCTTTCGTTTAGTTTGTGTGCATGTAAATGGTCTGCAAAGCATAAAATCCCTGTGTTTATCTGTTTACTTCCAAAACATAGTGACATCACTATGTATCACTCAAGCTTCTATTGGCTCGCGTTCGAACACATTGTATGTGATAGGCTAAGGGAGAAAAATAAAGAGCTTTTTGTACATTAAAGCATGGAAACATGTCCCAGTAGAGACACAGCACACAAATATGAACCTTGAAATTAGCGTAATCATCTTTAATCCATATTTGTTGGCGTTTACACCGACCAAACAACAGCATCAGTTTTCTGTAGTTCCCATTGGGATCCTACACTAACACTACAGGTGTCTCCAATGGAAGGCGTCCCCTCCTCTCTGTTGGTGCCTCTAATGAAACCCTCCACCTTCACTCATACACCTCCATGTTTTTGCCCTGCCTGTCCCGGAGAGAGTGAGGGAGAGAAAGCGCTGAACACGGCCAGTAATTAGTGGTCTTGATAATGGGGCAAGGCCAAGGAAGGTTGCCAATAATCTGGCCTAATTGCTCAGATGTATGCCAACGCGCGGAGCTCGGACAGGGTGGCTGATAATGGCCTTGGCAGGTGCTGCCAGGGATATGCCCCCGGTGACGAGCGCTTGTAATGACCACTGGAGTGTGTGTGTGTTAGCATGTGTGTGTATGTGCAAGGAGAAACTGGTCTTAACCACCAGGGCCGAGTAAAGGAAAACATATTATACCAATACATCACTTTTTAGTGTGAGAGAATTGCATTTGCAAATCCTGCTAGCGTTTACAGTGGCTTCTTTTAAAAGATTTATCGACTACATTACATCTGTTGGCTGCCACATCACTACTTTTATTTGCTTATGTTTTATGTATTTGTTTTTATTAACATTTGCTTAACTTTTTATTGAATACCTTTTATCTGCTGTAACAATGTAAATGTCCCCGCTGCGGGACGAATACAATATCTCTCATTCTGATTCATAGCACAATTTAATTCGATTTTGAAAGACTATGACACAGTTTAAGGGTCTACTCGTATCTTCTACTGTAGTGTTTTCCAACTATATTTTGACCATGAAATAATCCTGCTGCACAACAACAAACAAACAGTTACAAGATGACAGATTGTAGCCTGAACAGCTTATAATGAAAATGTAATGAAGGAGTTCAGTGTCAGCGTTGACAGTGTTCATGCTGTGAAGTTGATTCAGGTCAAACACAATGATTGGCTGAGTATCACACGTCTCTTTCCCAGTGTAACTTTTTTCTGGGCCCAGTGACGTCACGGACTGACACGGACGTTGTAGTACCGCCATTTGGCCACTACGGGCATTTGCCGGCGCACTTCCTGGGGTCTTGGCTTTACGCAGGTGGACAAAATAGTAAATGTTCTTGTTTTGATGCGGATGGTGTTTTGTTTGGACATAAAGCTTGTATTGCCTCAAGCTTACAGTGTTTTCTTTCTTTTGACCTGCACTTATAATAGGCTCTTCATCTGGTTTATAAATGTGTCCAGGACCCAGAGTCTTTTAATATATGGATCCATCGCTGTTCGTCTTGTCACTGCCACCTACTACTACTACTACTACTACTACCACTACCACTACTAACACTACCACTATACCACTACCACTACTACTACCACTCACTACTACCATCACTACCACTACTACTACCCACCACTACTACCATCACTACCACTACTACCACTACCACTACTACCACACTACCACTACTACTACTACTACTACCACTACTAACTACTACTACCATCACTACACTACCACTACTACTACCACTACTACTACTACTACTACTACTACTACTACTACTACTACTACTACTACTACCACCACTACCACTACTACCATCACTACCACTACCACTACTACTACCATCACTACTACTACTACCACTACTACTACCACTACTACCATCACTACTACTACTACTACTACTACCATCACTACCACTACCACTACTACCACCACTACCACTACTACCACCACTACCACTACCACTACTACCATCACTACCACTACCACTACTACCACTACCACTACTACCACCACTACCACTACCACTACTACCAATCACTACGGATGCCAGCGATCATTCGATTTTTCGAATATTCGTTACAGTCTCCATAATCGAAAATTATTTTTAAAATTCGATTTTATTTATATATTTTTTTATTATTATTTATGTTTTTCTTTTTTTTCCGGGCTTAGTTTCAACCAAAATATAGACTAATGCTAATAATAGTAATAGTATTAATAATTGTAAATGGCCATTGGTCACACCACCAGTTTGTTTTACTGTAAACTTGGAGGATAATCGATTAATATTCGCCAGGGCTGTCCGATTTTCATCATGGTCAGTTTCTGGCATCCCTAACTACTACTACTACTACTACAACATTATACCGTCTCATATGAACTACAGTAATCCATTATCGCGCTACTGGTTGCAAATCACTGTTCTAGAGGGAGCAATGTTTACTTAAACTTTAAACAAATTCTCCATAGGTAGAAAAGTCAATGCCAATAGGTATGGGGGTCACTTTCTCGTCAACGTGCTACATCATACCCACTTTGTTTACTTGTATTCCTTTTAAAAATCAAATCACTTTAGGATTAATTTATCCCCCGGATCATGTAACATTAATTTAATCATGTAATACTTCTGACGGGAAGCAGTTAAGCTGCTAATCTCCTGCCTCATTTTGCTCATTAAAATCCTAATTTATGTAGCAAGGTGATCCAAAATGTAATCAAGCATCATGCATTAAATGGTGGGGGGACCTGTAGTGTAAACACAGCTTGTATAACTGTAGTCTGCATCTCTTGTATGCACTAATTACTGCAGCAGCAGATCATATTCATGAAATGCATGCTCATGAAGCAAACTGGAAGTGTATAAATCACTTATTTTGAACACTGCGATATATCTCATTCGAACCTGGTTACATTCACACTTATGCTTATCAGTGAGTCTGTCGTGTGTGGATGAATGAAACAGTTAAGGGCGATAGTTGAAGGGTACCATTTCAGTGTTTGCTCTGACATCCCTCCATATAACACAACATTGCATGTATGTATATATGTATAGATCCTGTCCCATGTATTAGTGTGTGTTTAATAATAACAACAACTGAGTGAGTTCTTCAGGAACAGATGGAAAAACTGAATCCACAACATCTCCGTTCCTGGTTTCCTCGATAGCCACTGAAGTTAATAATCTACAATACTTTCCGTGTTAGATCTACAAGACTGTTTACTCCGCTAACAATGCAACCTTGAGGTAGGTACATATTCAAAGGCTTAGTAGTCGTATGCACAATAACAACACAATCAAGACATTCAAATAAATGTAATAGTTCAAGAAGGAATACCAGTGAAAAAGTGCAAGGACCAGAACACTGCAAGTCAAACTATTTAGATGTAAAATAGAGAAAGATAGAATAAAACAGAATGTGCCAGAAATCCTCCTAACCCAAAAGCATTGGGTATTGCAGAATTCAATACCAGTCATCGGAATAATGTAGTAAAAAAGCAGGAAAATATTATTTGTTTCCGCATTGTTGATAGCAAAAATCCTGCCATATAAGAGTCTTGCTTATAATGTCCTTGGCATACTGTACAATACAGGATTCAACTATATATATTTACTGCTTTCATTGTATTCGGCAATACTGATTACATATGTTGAACCCCTGTTGGATCATATAGGACTCACTTATCTGAACGTAGGCTCATGCATACTAAATGCAGGCTGAGGAAGTGACCCTACTAGGGATGCCAGCGATTATTCGAATTATCTTTTAAAATTCGATTTTATTTATATATATTTTTATTATTATTTATGTTTTTCTTTTTTTTCCGGGCTTAGTTTCGACCAAAATATAGACTAATGCTAATAATAGTATTAGTATTAATAATTGTAAATGGGGGGGCCGGTGAATAATCGATTAATATTCGCCAGGGCTGTCCGATTTTCGAATTTGATCATGGTCAGTTTCTGGCATCCCTAGACCCCACACATTTTCTGATCCAATATACGAGTTTAACCCTAAACCCCATCAATGCTCTTTAACACAGTATTTCATGTTTGAATGAAATATTTCAAAGAAGGTCAAGAGATGTTCTTACTAACACACTCCAGACAGATGCAAGAAAAGCTGAACCACTTCAACGTCCTCAGAAATAATGTGGCTGAGAAAAGCATATTTATGGTGTGATTTACTCTCCATTTGTAGTGAGCAGTAATCAGTAAACAGCCCACATTCTGCAGTAAACACTCAAAGCTGCAGAGCAACACCTCTGAATAACAAGTACTCTGTAAAATACAGTAGCCGTCCGTTTCCCTGGAAGCTAACAGAGTCAACAGAGATCAAGTCAAGCCGAGACAACGGACGCCACGATCGCCGGACAAAGACCAAAGCTCTCAGTCGCCATTGACATTTACTTTTATCTCCATGTGTCTCAAGCCAAGGGCTGCAGAGGAGAGACCTCCACAGTCCTCCCCCCCGCATGAAGCCATCTCTCTGTGCACTCTCTGCCTTTTCCCTTTGATCAAAATCACAGCGAATCATAGTGAAAAGGGCCAATCTCTTTCAAACCTGATGGCAGAATCATACAAGGAAAAGGCAATGCAGAGGGATCAGCAGGAGTTCACAGCTGACTGGAATAATCCACACGTTGTTGACTGAAACTCACCTAAAGGAGAGGAGAAACAAAGAGAGAGGAGAAAATATTAAATAATGGATTTCAGGTGCATTATTGACAAGAGAAGAATCACAAAGAAAAAGTCATGGGGAGGTAATTATTGGGAAAGTTCGGTACAGGTGGTTCAGGTGAGGAGGCACGTTGACACTGCGCTGGTTTGACTCACAGCAGGAAGAAGGGAACTCGCTGACAGGGAAATACAACTGAGAGTTTACTTTAGTATCCATGGTTGTCTCTCAAATAGGTATCGCAAAGTTGGGCAGAACAACACGATACAATCCGATAATACTTTAATGGTCAGATCAAGTCTGACATTTGACTTGCATCACAGCAGCTCCATGTGTAACATCAACATAGACAAATATCAAGACACGATACATGAACAACAAACATTCAACATAACAGCACGACCACTGAGAGAAACCATGCTCAAAGACCCTTTAGTGTGCATTTATATTCCACAAGTTGTTCCCAGTAAGTTTGCCTTAACTGTTGCCTGTCTCCTGCCTGGCTGATCACATGAGCGTTGTGCCCTCACTAAGCTTTCTTTTAGAGATGTTTTGTTGGTTGGCTGCCGTGTTTACACCAAGGACAGCTAATCACGCTAAAGCCGGCTAGCATGGTGGTCAGAACGATTGACATCCCCACTGAAATCTGGAGAAAGACACAGAGGATGCTGGGTAAACTGAAGAGACGAAGGAGGAGCGCTGGGTCCAGATGTATGGAGACAATGAAGATATAGGTTGTGTCTTCACCCTCCCATCATAAGCAACGTCAGGTCACTGGCTAATGGACGAGCTAATGACGTTAGCGAGGAGGGAATATCTGGAGTGTAGAGGAATGAGCTTTACGGAAACATGGCAGCACCAGGTTCTGACAACAATGTTTTCAATCAATGTCTTCAGGACTATTCGACAATGTTTCCATATATTATGTTTCCAACGTTTCCAGTCAATGACAAGGATGCACGAGAGCTGGAAAGACTGTTGAAGCACATTTTGACTTGCTTGTTGTACAGTATAATCGGGTGCAACTGTCCCAAACCTAATTTTCCCCTGGTATTAATAATGTTTACTAACTGATTGATTGCCTGATTGTTGTCCCTTAGGTTTCTAGCTTTCTACATCAGAAATGAGCTGAGGACAATGTAGACGTCCAACGCTAAGAACAACATAATGTTAAAACATGTATTATATTTATTTGGCTAAATGGGTACAACCTGTAAATAGTGTTTGCTAAATATTTTCCAGTCCGATTCTTCTTTGTGCCAGTCGGTGAAAGTGACTTGATCCTCTAAAACCAGCCTGAGCTCCAAATATCCCACCGTTAGAAAACAGTGGCCTGTGACATTTGTTAAGGTCACAGGATAACAGCTTAAGCAAGGACATATGGTGTTAGAGGGAACACACTGAAAGGCAAAGTAAGTGCTCAACACACCACTTTGTTAAATAAATAATTCTGGACTCACAACGCTGCCTTCCTTTTCTTTCTGCAGGTACAAGAAGTATACTTGGAGAGAGGTTTTAAACGAGCTATAAGACCAACAGTATAGTTGAAAGTTACAGCTATTTCTTGGAAGGGGTGGCTGGCTTTTTCCATACTTTACCAAGCACATGTATGCACCAACATTTTCAAAAACAGAATCTGCTCTCGACCGCATTACCATACAACTACAACAACATGTTGACACAAACAGAAGAAGACATGCAGTTTTCTGTGATGGATTGCCTCACGCAGTTTTCGTCACTGCAACTGGATTTTTATATCGTAATGAAATGAGGTAGGACAAGCACATTTATCAATCTGGAAAACGAGGAGATCCATCATCTTTAGGATGCTTGAACCAAAGGCTTTTTCGAAACAAAGTACTAAGTGTAAACTACGCCAAAATCAAGAAGAAGTGTAACAAGAGGCGCGTCCACACCGGAGTACTTTTCCCGTTTAGTTCCGATAGTGCCTGGAATGTTGCATTCACACCAAAAAGAGAACTTAGTGCCGGGAACTTTTACCCCCATTTTTAGTGCCTGCTGAGAGGTGGGGAGAAAAAAGTACCAATTTCGATTGGCTGGGCGAATTGCAAACCACGCCCCGTAAAACTCTGAAAAGTTTTGTGAAGCCACCATTGTATTTGCTTGCATTAGCATTAGCATTAGCATTAGCCCCGCACACCAACGGAGAGAGAATAACTTATGAAAACAAACATTGGAGCAGTGGAGATGAGGAGGTGTCGGCATTCTGGTGATTTACTCGGAAGGCTTCAGTAGAAGCTGCTGGGAGTCCCAGCAGCTTCAGTAGAAGCTGCTGGGACTCCCAGCAGCTTCTACTGAAGCCAGTCCCCAACTCGGGGACTTCCGGCCGGGGACTTTGGGCGGCAGTATACGCCGTGAAGTTGTTTGCGGCCTGCCAGTAAACCCAAAGCAGAAGAAGAAGAAGAAGAAGTGACGTCAGCGGCTCATTTGCGTAATCTTCCCTCAGGGAACTTATTCCGGTGTGAACACGATCTGTACTTAGTGCCCAGCACTTAGTGCCCCCATGGAACTAAGTACAGATTGGTTACCTTGAATGGAACCAGGCAACCCATTAGCTGCACCACACTTAGCAGGAGCGAGCCAGGAAAAGGACATGTGAGAATATGAACAACAAGTAGAGCAGCAACCGTCTGACTCTGCAGGTTAACAGAAAAACATTAAGCAGCGTTCACTTCACACCACGCGTCACCACCAGGGTACACTTGACAGAGCGAGTGAAGAATAGAGCAAGCAAGAAACTGAAAGAAGTCAACGAGGAGTGGAGGAGTTGAGATGTTTCATGCTCGACAGGGTCACATGTCAACCCTTTTTAAAGAGTGTGAGAGTCACTTCCCTTCAGGAGTGCGACACTGCTGGAGTAACACCTTTGAAATCTATTGTTGGCGACAGAGAAACTAGCAGTTCAGGTGTGGGAACAGGTGTGTCTAATCTGAACCGCTAATACTGAAACGTGTGCCGCATGAAAGGCGCTAAAACACTTCATTCAGTGCAACACAATGATATATCAATCCTAATTAACATTTCAAGTGTTGTTAAATGTGATTTACCTAAGACGGGGTGTGGCAGCAGACAACGAAGAGACACATGAAGTAGGGTTTACAGTCAAAGAAACACTTTTTGAACAGGGGGTTGTGTTCCAAACTCTTTAAAAAAAATAGGCGTAGTCGAGGAAATTATGCTCGAGTGATTCATTAAAGAGTGCAAAATTTAAAAGAAAATGCGACAGTGACACAAATTGAAATTACAGTCACTAAACAATTAGGATAAACGTGTTGCCTCTCCCTCAGGTCTCTTTTACATGAGGAAATAAAACATGTATTTCTTCTTAACTACCTTACATAAACAGTACAACAAGTATATTCTATAACAGTGTTTTTCAAAGTGGGGGCCCCGACCCCCTGGGGGGCCGCCAGGGGGCACCAGGGGGGTCACGCAAAGTTTGAGGGAAAACTTTAGATGTTATTAATAACTGTATATCTATCGATCTATGTGTCCTTTGATGGCAATCTTTTAATATTTTGTTTTTGAAATCACACGACCGCCCTTCAAGCCAATCAGAATCGAGCTGACGCTACTGAGAGGGAAACTGAGTAGTGGCAACACACTGCATGCTCCATCGGGAGGCACTTGTACACATCATTTAAAAACATGTTTGCAATAGGGGGGTCCCCGCCAGAGGATAATGCTATATGGGGGTCCTTGGCATGGCAACGTTTGGGAACCCCTGTTCTACAACACACTTTTTCTGGGTTGTGTAACGGGTCATTTGCAAGACATGTTAATCACTAGAAGGGACAACAATAATTCTCACGTGACCTTAAAGATCGAAGTCGTATTGTCATACTGATATTCTGTACAAACTGTGAAGCCCACTCAGACAAATGTACCATGTGTGATATTGGGCTATATAAATAAACATTGATTGATATTCTGGTGATTTAATAAACGCATTTTAGCCTCTGCAGACCATTTACATGCACACCTTTTCCTATAGAACACACTACAGGGAAGGGAAAACCCCAACAAACTAAAATACGGTCTCTTGACATGTTAGTCAATCTAAACTACTTTAAAACAGAGTGTCTGGCAGTAGAAACCAAGCAACAACGGATACTTCTTCTGATAGAAATAAAGACATGGGTTTTTTAAAAACCTCTTAAAACATTTAAAAAAAAATCTAAATCAAGACAAGAAGAGGCACAAAGCAGAAGCTGCTCGTGCACAGTTTTAAATGTGCATTAATTGAATGAGAAGCTCCAGGCTCTCATGATAAACTTCAGCCTCTGCCAGGCTGCTGAATTGTCCCCGCCACTGCCAGGTTTGCTGTTGTGTCTATTTTCAAAGATGGGGGCTGACGGTGAGGATTATGTGTCAGGATGAGAGAGGGAGGCAACACCTTCCAGCTGCATGTGTCTGACTTCATGAATGCATAGAGCTACACGCCAGAAATAGAATTACTCCACGTCTTGGCACGACACGGAGAAAAAGGATTTTGCACGGGAGGAACGAGGGGGCTAAATAGATCTTAGTAGAATAGTTGCGGTGAATTCTGTACTTGTGTTTTGGCTCTTTGTTAGAAAACTGAAAAGACTTGGCAGAGGCCACGCAATCAATTTGCAAGAGGTTATGATATTCATTTTTAAAGCAGTTATTCTGAGTGTAAACCAGAGTTATCTGTGACTCTGCACCTTGTGATTATATGTGTCAACCTCAGAGTGAAAGCTGGAAGCTCTGAATGCTTTTGACTGATTATCGGAGAGGAGGAGCCTCCAATTGCTTCTCTGAACACTGCTGCGCCGCTAAAGGTTTTGGCATCGCCTCGGAGAAAGCCATGAGCACTTTTTCAATTCAGTAGTTTCAAGGACTATCCAGATAGATGCTTCAGGACCTTCCCGCCACGGCCTGGAAAATATAACCTCCACTATAACGCTGGGCGAACAAACTTAATCAAGGACTGCTCTGCCAAAACAAATCCAATTTCAAATCAAACCATCCCTACTTTATTTCTGTCAAAGCAAGGCTCTGCTGTGGCACGGTGTTGATAATGGTGGAAATTATATTCTCTAAAAGCAACACAGACAATGCGTAATGTTTTTATCTGGTGATTTGCAACCACAGGAAGTACACAGTGTCTCTACTTTAAAGAGTCCTCTCCTGCTGATGTTCAGGTGTATATCAGTATGTAGTGTCTCTACTTTAAAGAGTCCTCTCCTGCTGATGTTCAGGTGTATATCAGTATGTAGTGGATCTACTTTAAAGAGTCCTCTCCTGCTGATGTTCAGGTGTATATCAGTATGTAGTGTCTCTACTTTAAAGAGTCCTCTCCTGCTGATGTTCAGGTGTATATCAGTATGTAGTGTCTCTACTTTAAAGAGTCCTCTCCTGCTGATGTTCAGGTGGATATCAGTATGTAGTGTCTCTACTTTAAAGAGTCCTCTCCTGCTGATGCTCAGGTGTATATCAGTATGAAGTGTCTCTACTTTAAAGAGTCCTCTTCTGCTGATGTTCAGGTGTATATCAGTATGTAGTGTCTCTACTTTAAAGAGTCCTCTCCTGCTGATGTTCAGGTGTATATCAGTATGTAGTGGATCTACTTTAAAGAGTCCTCTCCTGCTGATGTTCAGGTGTATATCAGTATGTAGTGTCTCTACTTTAAAGAGTCCTCTCCTGCTGATGTTCAGGTGTATATCAGTATGTAGTGTCTCTACTTTAAAGAGTCCTCTCCTGCTGATGTTCAGGTGTATATCAGTATGTAGTGGATCTACTTTAAAGAGTCCTCTCCTGCTGATGTTCAGGTGTATATCAGTATGTAGTGTCTCTACTTTAAAGAGTCCTCTCCTGCTGATGTTCAGGTGGATATCAGTATGTAGTGTCTCTACTTTAAAGAGTCCTCTCCTGCTGATGCTCAGGTGTATATCAGTATGTAGTGTCTCTACTTTAAAGAGTCCTCTCCTGCTGATGTTCAGGTGTATATCAGTATGTAGTGTCTCTACTTTAAAGAGTCCTCTCCTGCTGATGTTCAGGTGTATATCAGTATGTAGTGGATCTACTTTAAAGAGTCCTCTCCTGCTGATGTTCAGGTGTATATCAGTATGTCGTGTCTCTACTTTAAAGAGTCCTCTCCTGCTGATGCTCAGGTGTATATCAGTATGTCGTGTCTCTACTTTAAAGAGTCCTCTCCTGCTGATGCTCAGGTGTATATCAGTATGTAGTGTCTCTACTTTAAAGAGTCCTCTCCTGCTGATGTTCAGGTGGATATCAGTATGTAGTGTCTCTACTTTAAAGAGTCCTCTCCTGCTGATGCTCAGGTGTATATCAGTATGTAGTGTCTCTACTTTAAAGAGTCCTCTCCTGCTGATGTTCAGGTGTATATCAGTATGTAGTGTCTCTACTTTAAAGAGTCCTCTCCTGCTGATGTTCAGGTGTATATCAGTATGTAGTGGATCTACTTTAAAGAGTCCTCTCCTGCTGATGTTCAGGTGTATATCAGTATGTCGTGTCTCTACTTTAAAGAGTCCTCTCCTGCTGATGTTCAGGTGTATATCAGTATGTAGTGTCTCTACTTTAAAGAGTCCTCTCCTGCTGATGTTCAGGTGTATATCAGTATGTAGTGTCTCTACTTTAAAGAGTCCTCTCCTGCTGATGTTCAGGTGTATATCAGTATGTAGTGTCTCTACTTTAAAGAGTCCTCTCCTGCTGATGTTCAGGTGTGTATCAGTATGTAGTGTCTCCACTTTAAAGAGGCCTCTCCTGCTGATGTTCAGGTGTATATCAGCATGTAGTGTCTCTACTTTAAAGAGTCCTCTCCTGCTGATGTTCAGGTGTATATCAGTATGTAGTGTCTCTACTTTAAAGAGGCCTCTCCTGCTGATGTTCAGGTGTAACTGGAGCCTTTGCAGACCTTTACACAAACGATATAACACTACAGGAAAGGAGCATAATAGGGCTTCTTTAATATTAAAACATAACTTAAAAAGCTAAAATATAAAACAGAACTGATCTATGACAACATTGACATTTTGTTCTTAAAAATGGCCACTGACATTTCCTTATTGAAACGAGCTGTCCTTAAACTAAGCTGGCAGGCCTGTGACGCTGTCAGAAAAAGGAATAATTCTGGGGCACAAGGCGAGACGTCTGCACTCTGCTCCGCTGTCATCTCGCTTTTTCCCCTGAAATTCAAAATGACCTTCAGTCAAAACCAGAAAAAGCTTTGCCTTACGTCACCGTGCGATCAGAAGCACCTCTTACACTGTAGGTTTAACAAGATAAATGGATTCCAATCAGGATTATGATTTAATTGATGTTATTGTACATTTGACCTCAGACTACATTTGATAGCGGCTTCATTTCTCTCAAAACCATTGCACCGTTAGATCATTTTGGATCTACAGAGCCTACACCAGTGCTTCTCAAACTTTTTTCAGTAATGACTCCCTGACCGATCCCGAAAATGTTTGATCGAAAAAGCCTATACAAATAATTACAATATAGTGATGTTCCCTCAGTGTGTGATTGAAAACAGCATATTTTCCTGCAAGGCTAATAATCGACAGCCATTTTGGCAGCTATGTTGGGCTTTGAGCTAAATGCTAACATCATCATGCTAACATGCTAACGATCACAAGCTGGGATAATGTGTTTTCCTCCTTCGTGGTATGCATTACAACAAACTAAGGATATTTTCATTTTATGCATGAAAAAAAATAACATAACAGTTTTTCCAAGGAGTTTTTCAATTTAAGTAATATGTTATTATGAAAAACTATAAAATACAACATTTGACATGTTTATATGAGGACCCGCTTGGTGGTTCTAGGAAGGTTTTATATAAAATTGTGTTTTCTATTTAACTTATTTTACTAAGATAATTTTATTAATTAACCTTTTTTTTATTTTATAATTTTTTTTAAATCTCACGTACCCCCTGCAGTACCCCAACGTACCCCCAGGGGTCCGCGTACCCCCATTTGAGAATCATTGCCTACACAATCAAACCAATGATGTGTTTTGTTAACTAATGCATACAAGGTAATAACTTGTGTGAATTAAACACAACATATTCCCTTTGGCACGAAGCAAATGTGCAATTGAACAGAATTAATATCTAAGGAAGTGTGGGCTGAAGTGCAGTTTTGCGTAGCTTTGGATATGCATGTTGACTTATTGATTCCTCTGACTTGAAAACAGAGGAGATACAAACTGCAGGAAATAAACCTGAGGCCAGCAAACGTAAGCAGAACAACGTCTAAATCATAGACCATGAAACACTTCTCGTCCTCACGCTGGCGTCTCATTCGTTGAGGGATCACACACATTATCTGAGCACGCTGCCAACATGGATTTAAGATACCTTCTAAAGCCGATGGTATAATCTCAAGATCCCTAATTAATGTCTTCATCAGTATGCATGCATGACTGTGAACATGCAAAGGAGGAAGAGGAGGGGGCCTACTGCTTATTTCTGAACGCTGACAAATAGAAATAGGACCGTAAAGTAATGATATCTTCATAAATCTCATCGCATGCATGGTGATATTTATCTGATGTAACGGCAAAAGGGAAGGAGAGTGTGGATCAAAGAAGGGTTAATAATCATTGAGACCCGAGAAACTATTTCTGTTTGGAAGAAGCTGCAATTTGGATTAATGACGATTGAGGAATGTTGTGTTTCATGCAATGTATCAACACTCTGATTTAAAGTTTAACCGCAGCCAATGAGAACAGAGTAGGTTTCCTGTCACACTTCCTCATACATATGTTGGGGAACATTGTAAATAAAGACACAGTTTGTTTGTGTTCCTGTTAAACATGAACTCACATGGCTACAAGCACAAATGTTTCCAATATATGATCATGTCAAACATCAATTAGCTTATAGTTTTGCTAATATGTCCGTTTTAGGCTTTGAAAAGGAATGTCGTAAAGAAGAGTCCATGTGTTGGTCTTGCATGTTGCATTGATGTATTATTGAACAAGGTTAGTCAACTTTGGGTTATTTCCATTCTGAATCATCTGAGCTGAGTGTAGCTAAAGCTCTGCAGCACTGCTGTGTTGGATAAACACACACAGCGCCAACATCATTTCCAGCATTTGAAACCAAAACCTGATTAACAAAGCCTCCTCTCTCCTCACTGAAACATCCCACCTGTGATGGATCCTGCCTTCATCCCATTTCCCACTATTGTGCTTTGTTTTGCCAATACTGTACGTGTCAACATGAGTCAGTTATCCGCCACTGTCGAAATCCAAGGTGGTGAAAATGATGAAACTGCCAGGTATTACAATAACAACATCATCAGCATTGAGTATAAATTGAGTAAATATGAGTTGTCCATGTTGTTTCGGGGATATATGGTAGTTTCAGCCAGTTAAATGTTTACAACATGTAGTTAAAGCAACATATTGTCCTTCTTCTCACAGTGTCACCTGAACACAACACACACACACATCTCCCAAATGAAGTTGTGTCACTACACTAATAACCGTATACAGATATAATGACTGTAAAGCCGTGCATCAAAGGGTTAATGCTCATTGATTAGATGCCTTCCGGGCAAAAATAGGAGGTAAAACCAATAATTATTCCAACAAGAACTTCCCTTTGAGCCTCGCACAAGTGGAATAAAGTGGGTATTCATATTGCTGAGGATCTAATCGCACAAAATTAAAACATTTTAAATTGGACTGGTACCTTGGTATGTCATTTTCATTCAAATGATTCAAATGTAACTTCATATTCTGGCACTGGATAACAAGTTCTCTCGTTTACCACTGACTTGAAGTTTCTCTTTCTCCAAATGTCTCTCCCTGCTGAGCTATTGAGCTCTACTGAAAGTGGTTATTTAAACCTAAAACTGGAGATTTTCACAGGTGTACATTGTTAGCCCGAAAAAAACAATATTGCAAACAGTTTAAATTCCCTTCAGCCCCACTGCACTTGGTGATTAGCGCTAATTAGCAAATGTTAGCAAGCTACCATGCTAACCTAAGATGGTGACCATAAAAAAACATTATCCCAGCTTGTGATCGTTAGCATGATGATGTTAGCATTTAGCTCAAAGCCCAACATAGCTGCCAAAATGGCTGTCGATTATTAGCCTTGCAGGAAAATATGCGGTTTTAATTCAGATTATTAGCCGTAGAGCTAGTCAAATAAATAGCACTGCATATTGTATAGCTGCTTTATAGAGCTGCACGTTAATACCCTGAAAAACAGACAACCTAATACACATGTTAAAGTGATCCGCCAGAGCAGTCTCCAGTTACCTCAGGTTTTAAATTAAGCTAACATTGGCCACAAACAAATATATGACATGTATTTGAGTGTACAAGAGTAAACAGGGAGTTTGTGGCGCAAATAATGCAAATAATACACACACACACACACACACACACACACACACACACACACACACACACACACACACACACACACACACACACACACACACACACACACACACACACACACACACACACACACACACACACACACACACACACACACACACACACACACACACACACACACACACACACACACACACACACACACACACACACACACACACACACACACACACACACACACACACACACACACACGTCCCTTCCTCTCCCTCAGGAGGTCTCCTTGCTTGACCTCAAACTGGACTGCCGCGGCTAGTTAGCATCATATATCTAATAGAGCAGATGGGTTATGGCCCATAGGGTAAAGGTATATTTAAAAGGATGGTATAAAGATCTCTAATGGATGATATATATATATATATATATATATATTTATGCGCTCTAATAAAAGCCCTCATCATTACAGCTACACCATCAAGATGAAAACCGTATTTAGTTTTGTCTTAATGTACAATATTTAATTTCATATTCTGTTCTTGTACATATCATATTATCTTTACATGTATATAGACTTCTTGCACTATTTTGTATTTGTATTTTATTATATATTTAGCATTGTTGGAGGAGCTCAGGTTAGAATCATTGAATTGCCATTTCTACACTGCAGCTTATATGACAATAAAACCTTTGAATCTTGAAAAATATATAACCAATTAACTTAGAAAGTGGCTTCTCTTATGCTCGCTGTTATTTAAGATTATATCTTTAAAGTAAACATTCCAAATCCTTTCACATCTTTATTGTAAGCGTACACTAACAACCACATTCAAACCCCTGGTGTTAGCATGTGATCAGTATGTGGAGTTGTTACAATAGTTACATATTTGCATTTTCAAATGGCAACCGTTCTCATTATATACGTTGTGAGTCACACATGGCACAGTGTGTGTCAGACTGCCTCCACATGTGGTTTGCCCAATATGGCAGCGTTCCCATTGGCTCTGCATGTATTTACACGAGCCTCCCCCTCTGCAGATAAGATACACACACACCCACACACACATGTACACACACAGTGATACCTGCTGGAAAGTGGGTCATCGTGTCCCTGAGATATCGGGTACACGAGATAAAATAAATACAAATATTTTCCCCTGACTTTTGGTTTGGTAGAAAATGAACTAAATACTTCACTATCTATAAAATACTATTTAAAGAGGCCCTATTCTGCTTTTTGGGGGTTTCTCTTAGTGTTATATAGGTTTTAGTGCATGTAAATGGTCTGCAAAGGATACAATCCCAGTGTTCTGTGTTGAGTTTATCTAAAGTAGAGACACTACATACTGATATACACCTGAACACCAGCAGGAGAGGACTCTTTAAAGTAGAGACACTACATACTGATATACACCTGAACATCAGCAGGAGAGGACTCTTTAAAGTAGAGACACTACATACTGATATACACCTGAATATCAGCAGGAGAGGACTCTTTAAAGTAGAGACACTACATACTAATATACACCTGAATATCAGCAGGAGAGGACTCTTTAAAGTAGAGACACTACATACTAATATACACCTGAACATCAGCAGGAGAGGACTCTTCAAAGTAGAGACACTACATACTAATATACACCTGAACATCAGCAGGAGAGGACTCTTTAAAGTAGAGACACTACATACTGATATACACCTGAACATCAGCAGGAGAGGACTCTTTAAAGTAGAGACACTACATACTGATATACACCTGAACATCAGCAGGAGAGGACTCTTTAAAGTAGAGACACTACATACTGATATACACCTGAACATCAGCAGGAGAGGACTCTTTAAAGTAGAGACACTACATATTGATATACACCTGAACATCAGCAGGAGAGGACTCTTTAAAGTAAGAATTGTTGACTTGCATAAAGCTGGAAAGGGTTACAAAAGTATCTCTGAAAGCCTTGATGTTCATCAGTCCGGTAAGACAAAGTGTCTATGAATGGAGAAAGTTCAGCACTGTTGCTACTCTCCCTAGGAGTGGCCGTCCTGTAAAGATGACTGCAAGAGCACAGCGCAGAATGCTCAATGAGGTGAAGAAGAATCCTAGAGTGTCAGCTAGAGACTTAAAGAAATCTCTGGCACATGCTAACATCTCTGTTGACGAATCTACGATACGTAAAACACTGAACAAGAATGGAGTTCATGGGAGGACACTACGGAGGACACCACGGAGGAAGCCACTGCTGTCCAGAACAAACATTGCTGCACGTTTGAAGTTTGCAAAAGAGCACCTGGATGTTCCACAGCACTACTGGCAAAATATTCTGTGGACAGATGAAACCAAAGTTGAGTTGTTTGGAAGGAACACACAACGCTATGTGTGGAGAATCCAAAGGGTTTTCTTGCAACTGTATGTCACTGTTTTACATGTGGTCATGTTTTAGATATGGCTGAGTTTCAGATTTAGATGTGTCTGTGTTCCTCTCACAATGTCCGCCCCCCAGACCTGTGACCCGCTGACAGCTCTTGTGTTGGATCAAGTGTGTGTCTTGAGGCTAACTATGACATAGCACCGCTCTGTCAGGACGATGGAGGACGATGGAGGACGGCTCCATGCTCTCGGCCTGCGAGGGTAATTGGCTGTCGCCTGGTAGGTGTGCTGTTTAAATAAAACGGGCCTCATTCATCAAACCCTTTCCAACAGACTTTAACTCAGAGCGGGGGTAATGCAGAACCAGCATCCAGGGACTTTCAGACTGAATGATGTATTTTATTTTCATTAGATATTAAAGTCTGCTAATATAATAATGTGATATAATTTAAATGTAATGTCACTGAATAGTTTTAAAATCCAATTTGCCTGAATACGCATGATTACAGCCCAAAGTAACATTCAAATAAAGCCCCACAGACACTTTAAAAAAATATATTCCTAAGCATAACAATGCCTTAATTACAATGAAATGAAATGACTCGTTTTCAGTTTGAAATTGGCAGACAATTTGAAACATGAATTTGAAAAGTATTTGAAAACTGGTCCTACATCCCATCAGTTAACCATAAAAACCCCTCTTAACCATTTGCAAATCCACCTTCCTTTTGCCCTCCTGAAATGTAAACCCTTATTATATGTCTTTGTTAAACACATGAATATTGACAGCGAAGACCCATCTTTTTACTTTGGCTTGTGTTTCTACTTGAGATGTGTGTGATGTGTTTCCCAGAACAAATGACCATATATTCGCTTCTTAAAGGGTTAAATTAATAATCTTTTTTGCAATGATAAACCTGTGAGTTGGATGTAGAAGTGTCAGAATCAATATAGATGTTTTTATTTTAAAGTAAATTCAGATTGAACACAGTAAAAAAATGTAAATTATAGTGTCCATCCAAAAAATATGTTGTACTTATAGTGAAAACCACCCTTGAATGATGGGTTGGTAGATTAAAAGCTTTAGGAATCCAAACTACAACATATAATAAGTACCCTGTGTCAAGATTGATGCAAAACAAGTGATATTTGACCTTTTTAGAGAGGTTTAGCAAAAAAAACACACTTCTGGGGTCATTTGGGTGGATTTTTCATATCTCTGGCCCCCCTTGCTCGATTTTGTTGATTGACATCTCTTTCTGACCGTCAGAGCCAATGGAATCGAGGGGAACTCCTTATTTGGTAATGTGTGTGTGTGAGACTACCGCATAGCCAAAACCGGAAGCTGCGATAACTCTGGTAGCTACCATTAGCAGCTAACTTTAACTCTCCGATTTTTACATAAAAATTGAATTATGGATTATAAATAAAACAAATTATTACCCATAAACATTATCAAGCTATGGATTAACCGATTCAGCCGCGTTTTTTCTCGTTTTAATGCCATTGAACACGTCTTTTGATCAGATTGACAGCTACGGTGAGACGATCGCCATAGAAGCTCCGTAAAGGTACGTGTTGTGATGTCTGTGTTTGCTTCCCCTGTCGCGAGTCTGGATCACTCAGTGATGATATCATATACTTAAATAATCTGTGGAACCTCAGCTTTAATCGGATATCTTGTAAGTGCAGCTACGATAAGTAATAATAAGGGTACTTTTATCTTGAGTTCTGTGCCAAAGCGCGTTAGCATTTTTCGCTCAGGGGTCATTTAGATGCTTCGTATGAGACTTGTGTTTTGTTTTGGTAAACATGGTTTGTATCGTCAGTTAGCTGAGATTATTTCCGTTAATCTGGTATAACACATTAATAGGTTCTTAAATATTAAGATCCCCTGAGAGACACAGTGTCGTGAAAAAAAAAAGCCTTGGGGCTTAACAGGTTAAGTTCTGCCTCATGTTGTTGTTGTATTCATGTTTCTGTGGTCTTCATTTGAACTGTTGTTCTTTCTTGTGAAGCACTTTGTGAATTGTATTGCTTCTGTGAAAGGTGCTATACTTTAGGCGTTTGGGTAACTTGTGTGCTTTTATTTTATCCTATGTTTGTATTGTATTTGTTTTCCTTTTATGATTCGTATGATGTTTTAATGCTTTGTGAAGCACTTTGTGACTATCTCTGGGAAAAGCACTTTATAAATAAATATTACTTACTTACTGACTATACTAAATAAACTTTTTGTTTTTATGTTATCTCCAGCCAGCAGCTTCCATTTCCTCGCCATGAGAGAAAGAGGGACAGCGTGTCCAGACAGAAGTCTATAGTCTGCTCCTCCCCAGCAGGAAGGTATCATATGGTGACTCTGAATGTGTCTTCTTGCAGCGAGGGGGCAAGAGATGTCAAAACAAGGGCAAAGAAGCCAAGAATTGGATCAATCTCTGAGGGTCATTTTACTCAGCAATATCACAGAGGCAGAACACAGTAGAGTTTCACAGCAGAGAGCATTGGACTCAGACAGTAAACAGGTACAGAGAAACCACCTGAAGAGGACATGCTATGCTCTTTTTCAGGTTCATAATTGCATTTTCTGCCTCTACTTAATGTCCACAAAGCTCTTATTTTTCTCATGCTGCCGTTGCTGCAGCACTTCTATTCACCCTCTGTCTGAAACCAGAGCATAGTCTGCTTTATGTATTAATGTTTTAATTTGTGTGTTTATTCCAATTATATTCTTATATTTATTTAATAATTTATTATGTATTAATTCATGTAATTATTGTATATTTTATTACATTTTTATTGTATTTAATTAATCTAATTAATTTATGTTATTTAATTATTTGAATCTTTTTAATTTAAATTATTATTATTACTTTATTTTTATTTTATTTGAGTAATTGATTGACACATCCAAACAAACGGGATCCACCATTATAAAAACAATACCGCATTTTCTCAGAAGACATTAGTGAATAAGCCCCGCTAAGCCATCTCCGTTTTTAATATACTCTACTTGTTCTCTAAAATGCAGTTATCCAGGACATTTTCTTAAACAACAGGATGCGTGGATGCACTCTCCGAGAACAAAATAAATGAGAGAACATCACACATCCCTCCCGTCCGCCTGCATTATAACTTAAGACGTGACATTTCTGGAACATGTCGTTCCAGACACAAACAACCATCTCTCATTCATCAGCACATCATTGCATTGAGGCCCAAACAGGGACAGTACGGACACAAGCAGGGACAGTGAATGGATGACGGACAAACATCATGCGTTTATTTGGCCTTCACAGCAGGGGGTTAATCCAAACTGTTCAATATCGCCGCCGTGTTGAAACAGCGATCCTGATTGATGTGCCAGATCCTCACATTTCTCCATTCCCACTGACAAATACTGGACCATTTCAGCGCATTAGTGAGCTCCTTGTCATTTTCTGAATATAACAGACCCCGGTATTACGGTGTGATTTATTTATTAATATCTCCTAAATTGGTGGCATAGATTTAAAAAAAAAGAGCATCCCGTAAATATTGTTGAATTACAGGCTGCATGCAGGACACGACTGCTCTTATATCTTGCTTTGTATAATGCAGCGAGGCGGGGGGGTTTGTTTTGCGAGATAATCATATTATCTGCAGTGGGTTGCATGCACTAGCCAAGGTTGTGCTCTCAGCTAAATCCACAATTGATCTTTCCTCTTTCCCTGCCCTGCGTTCATTCCTCCATCAGCTTCCCTCCCTCCCAGGCAATCACTCAGGCCTGCAGAGATGGGAGGAAAGAGGGAGGGTAGGGAGGCGAATATTTAATCAACTGAGTTAGCTCTGAACAACAACTCCTATCAGAAGTGGGATTTAGCTAGTGATCAGCATGGGTCTGCTCTCAGCTCGGGCCATTGATCACACGTCCCAGACTGCATTGCTCTACTCCTCTAATGAGGCCAATCCACAGATTTAGAAACTTTAGGTAAGGGTGGATATGATCCAATTAAAAGGGGGAAGATAAAAAAAAAGGGCTTTCTTTTGGAGAACTTTACCCTACTTTCCTCTCGTGTCATGGCCTCTGGCGTCAGGGACAAACTTTCCCCCAAATTAGTTCTGCTTTGGATCAAATTAGCAGCGAGTGAGCATTAAGCTATGGCGGCCCAAAACGTTCCTTTAAGGGGA